>NC_142414.1:11733611-11893055 GCF_059516105.1 Syngnathus floridae | reverse complement strand
TTTAGGACAAGGGGATAATTTGGAAGTGGAGGGGAAGACGGCTCGGCTGCTTCCTTAGTCGGACACTGGAATGTAGAGCGGGCGTATCCCAGTGTGTGTGTGTGTGTGTGTGTGTGTGTGTGTGTGTGTGTGTGTGTGTGTGTGTTTAGCAGTCTGTACATGCATGTTTGTGCCAGACAGGAATCCCGAACCCCCACAGACTCCGGCTCCACTTATCAAGGTCTAAACAGAGGGGTATGCAGGAGGAGAAGGGTCCGGGTGTGTAACGCTATCAAATCCACCTTTAAAGCTGCCTTTGCCCCCTTTCTCCTTGACACATCTACACACACGTGCGCGCACACACACACACACACACACACACACAGACACACACAAACAGAACCTTGAAGCTGAACATCTGATGCACCAGAGGAACTATGGGAAGGCCAAACAGTCTCACAGCAAAAAGAAAAAACATCAAATTATGATCACCCCCTCCGACCACGCGTTTCCCATTCCGAAAATCTAAAATGTCTCCACGAGTCTTTTTTTTCCCCCACTCACTCTGAACAATATGGTAATTTTACAGCTGGTGTCTCAAATGGTTATATTGGATAAAACAATGGCAACACATAATCCTATTTAACTCAATTTAATTGTGGAAAGCTCAAAATAGAACAATACATCTTTACATTTAAGAGTTTTTCGGTCACCATGGAAAAGTCAGGAATATGCTGTGTGCGCTACATGAGGTTTGAAGTGATGGAATTGGAAGTGTTAGAAGAAGAGGCTAACAAAAATTAGTATTGATCACTCTGCTAATTTTGCAGAAGCTAGCAGCCGCATGATTAAAGCCATGCTTTGTTTGATTCAACTCTTGCCATTTATGTGGTAATTGGATGTACAGGTATACGTTCATCCTGTGCATAAAAGACTTGGCACAGCCAACCCAAAAAAACAGGAGATGAAAGTCGAGATGTGAAAGTTGACTTTTGTCATTGTTAAAATGGAATGACTCCTTGCTTTGCTGAATTGACAATATATTGCCATCATTTTTGTTCACCTTTCAAAAATGTTTGTTTATTATTCTCCTATTGTAGGAGTGTAGTTTGTATCTGCCTTTCAGACGCACTAAAAGTCAACTTACCTCATTCATTTTAATTTTGATAAATCATATTGAACAAGTTATTTAAATGATTTACATAAACTGCTCCCATAATGCACTAAATTAGCTGCTTAGCAATTTAGCGTAGTATTTGGCAGACACAATCCTGGTTGTGTCTACTTAGTAGATAAGCACGTAAATCAAACTCCAGCT
Organism: Syngnathus floridae; assembly: GCF_059516105.1. Taxonomy (NCBI): domain Eukaryota; kingdom Metazoa; phylum Chordata; class Actinopteri; order Syngnathiformes; family Syngnathidae; genus Syngnathus; species Syngnathus floridae. The sequence goes on along the minus strand of NC_142414.1, from coordinate 11,891,758 downwards.
TCATCATCATTTGTTATCAAAATTAAAGTAGAAGCTGACACTCGTTACATTTTCTGTCGAGCGATAAAGTTGAGACTGAATCTTCTTTTGTTATTTTTTATTAATATAAAAAAATGCAATAGCTTTGAACCAACCATAAATGTATGCTAGTTTGTTCATACCTTCCGATCAACAGTGTGCATGTGTGTTTGTGATAGTGTGACTTAATCTTCAAGTTTAACCATTTTAAGAAGCATCGCAATAAATATGGCAGCGGGACAGAAACTTTTGTACAGTGTACAAGATGGCATGGCGATGCGACTGTCCAAACAGACAGTCTATCCAAACTACCCACCCACTAACAAACACACAGCCTAAAAGATAATTTTGTCCCTTGTTGTTATTCCAGCCTTTCACTCGTAGTGTCTCCTTGCTGTTGGCCAACTCCGATGTATGATTAACACGTCCTTCGATAAAAAGGGAGGGGAGCAGAATGGGAGGAGGGGGCGTCGTCACAAGAGATGAAATGAGGGATGAAGGAGAAGGAGGTGTGGAAGGGGAGACGATGCAAAGGAGGGAAGAACAAAATTAGTGCAGAGAGGAAGGAGACTTCCAGTGGAACATACCCACAGTTTGTGTGTGTGCGTGTGTGTGCGTGCGTGCGTGCGTGCGTGTGCATGCCTGTATGCATGCATTCATGTACAGTATGTAGATACAAACATACATTTAATACACGTATATTTAAATTTAATATATATAACTTTCATTGAGGTATTGTGTGTGTGTGTTGTGTGTGCATGCGCGTGCGTGCGCGTGTCTGTGTGTGTGTGCGTGTGCGTCCGTGTGTGTATAGTATACGTATGAGCTCAATGCTTCAATGAAAAAGACACACCCACTGGCTGTAAACCTCGACATCCTGTGCAGGTTGTCCGTTTTGTCCAAACATCCCCCCCCCCCCCCCCCCCACCCCCCGCCGACGCTTCCCCCTCCCCACTTGGCTCTCCTTTCTAACTGGTGTGGCGCGGGGGTGGAGGCCACAGAGGGAGCAAGCACAGTGAAGAGAACAAAGCTACCTTGCTCAAATAAACAGAGCAGGGGAGAGGAACTCCAGGTTAGCTGAAAATGACAGAGTGCAAAGATTCAGACATCAGTTAACAGGAATGTTTCTTCACACACTTTCAGCTTCTTGTTGTCATGCTGAAGTTTGCAGCTTGTGCTAAAATGGCTCTTAGCGAATGTCAGGTACAGTGAGACATGCTGCATAGCCCAGCGGTGGTGCCAGGCTTATAGCTACAGGGTCCATTAACGGCTATCAGATCAGTGGGAGGGAAGCATGTTACCTCGCTCACATCACCAAGGAGAAGCTGCGACATGGGCCTCACGGTGACTTTAAAGGGGCATGTGTAGTCCTCTATTATTCTCTACTAGCTATTTGAAAATGTGGCCCACCTTGAGAAAACCACAAATGGAATAAGTACCGAGCAAACGGCAAATTTATAATTGCTTATATTAATAGGCTTATAATTGCCTATATTAATAGTGGGAACCATAAATTTAACACAAACAATAAAACACTTTTTTAGTAGGGCTCTTCTATATTTGTATGAGTATCACTGATACTAAGCACCGATACCACTAGTACTTTTGATACCTGAAATTTCCCACCAAAAACAACGACAAATGAAACGAATGGCATTTATCTATTCTTCTAATTTTGAGTCATTTCTGATGGTAAAACAGTCACAATTGGCCGCCGGCACAAGTTACCGATACCTTGAAATAAGACTGGTATCGACACTGATACCTCGTATCATTACTCGACCATCTCTACCAATTTAATAGCATTTAAAACACTTGCAGTCATCAGTTTGTCCCATCAAACTGAAAATCATATTTTAAAAAATAGTAATTTATGGTGGTGGATATTTAGGGTGGAGTTTCACCACTGGGGCTTGGTGGTGGTGGTGGAGGGGTGTTCTGCCGTGAATTGTGTAACCACAGAAATCTTCTGACCCACCCAGCCTGCATGCTGTGCCAACAGGACATCCTGCCGTGATGCGCAGAGGCTCGTTTAATTCTTTGACTTGACTGACAGATGCCGAGAGTTGTGGGGGCTGTAGTGCATATACTGCATGCAGTTTCTCGCGGGTGAGCGCATACAGTGTGTGTGTGTGGGCCACGGCTCACTCCAGCACGCATGTGCCCATCCCAAGTGCACGCAGGGTGGTATATCTAATCTTTAACACCCCCGCACCAACATTCTCTGGCATGCTCTAGGGGCAGAAGGTGGGGAGTGAAGGGAGGCGGGGGTGGTGGTGGGGATGCTGTCCAAGATTCTATAGGAATAAAAAGGACCATCAAAAAGGTTTTTTTCCCCCCTGCCCAATGTGGCTGGTTTTAAGCCATAGAATTAAAAATAGAGCACATTTAGAGAAGACAGAACTGCAAGAGAACAAGACAGACAGCAAGAGTGCGAAAAATGGTGTGAATGTGTGCGGGTAGGAGAAGGGGCTTTTAGCTGGTGGACTGCCCATAATGTCCGGCAGGATGTGAGGTCATACAACAAGGATGGCTGGTGGGCGGTGAGAAAAAACTGGTTGCCACGGCAATATTATATTTTTTTGTGCTTAAAGCTGAAATGAGGCTCTCAATAAAAAGAATCGTGGGGGAAGAACAGCCTGATGCACGGGAGGTGGGGCAGGCAGGCCACAGGAGTCAATAGGATGGGAGGAAAGGGCTGAAATGATCATGCGTGTAGTCTGGGGACAAAGAGCAACTCGATGGAGGGGGGAAACGGCGAGGTGTGGAACACAATGCGAGACAACAGATAAAGGAGCCACTGTGGAAAAAGTGAGAAAGCCCAACCAGGGGCCAGAAAAAAGAAGACACACAGAAGAGAATAGTGTGGGGGCGAGAGAGGACAGCCTTCATTGTGATGAAGTACTCATCCACCGCATGCGTATGAAGAAAAGAGTGCAAATTAAGTCCACACAATCTGAAATATTAAATCTATTTTGGTTTTTAATGAAGGAGGAGTGAATTAGGGAGGAAATATAGGAGTGGATTATTAAACCTAAAAGTGTGAAGGGAGTGAAAAAGTGGAGGAGCTGTTGAAAGCTGTTCATGGTGTTTTAAATATTAAACCTATTTCAAGATTAATGAAGTGCAAATACTATTGGGAGAGACTTAACTGGAATACAGAGAAGAAGGGGGTGAAAGGGGGATCTGATTCATTATTTTAAGTGTTCACCTTTCGACTGCTGAGGCTTGGGGAGACGGGGTGCAAGGCGACAAAGAGCGAGAAAGAGCAAAAGTTGATGTGGAAGTTCAAACATGAGGTGAGCGGCGGGGCGACGCTAGTCTGCAGGCCCCGGGTGAGTTCTGGGTGAAGGTCTGAGCACCAACAAGCCAAACCAAGCAGCACCTGAGTAGAGTTGACGCTAAAACATTTTTTTCTGTGTCTCTGTGGGCAGGTGTGAGAGAATGAATGAGTGTTTTGTTGAGGAGAAAGTCACATGAAGATGTTGGACTAGAAAAAAAAATAAAAAGAATCTGAGATATAATCCATGTGCATCAGCTCGAGGGAAAAACAGAAGAGAACAAGAACAACCCACGTGTCTGAACTCTTCATGTGTGAGCATCTCAATCTGGCCTTCTACCAAGTTGAAAAAATCCCCTTAAGCACCCCTGAAAGGTCATGAAATTATTTCAATATAAATAATAAATACATAAAATAATTACCATGTAGACTATGGACAACAGATTGAGTGGGTGTGTCCTTGGGGCTGAATTCAAAGCATGCATACAGCAAAAAAGGACTATGCAGAGGGTTGTTGAAAAATGACTTGAAGAATCTAAAAAAAAAATCCACAAGCTAAATAATGAGCAGGGACTTGAAAAAATAAGATAACTTGAAATAGAAAGTTATGAAGGAGAAGTTGAATTACAGTGTTGAGCTATTCAAAACACTACTGCAGTGTCTCAAGTCATCTGTCCTCACTAAGAAGAATGAAAATGCCATTAATCAGTTCCAGCCTTGCCCCCAAATGCAAGTGTTTTGGATATTTGCTACCTACGATTATTTTAATCATCGATTAATCTGGCGATTAATCAATGAATCGGATAAGCATTGATAAAAATGGATGGATGGAGATATATATATATAGATAGATAGATAGATAGATAGATAGATAGATAGATAGATAGATAGATAGATAGATAGATAGATAGATAGATAGATAGATAGATAGATAGATAGATAGATAGATAGATAGATAGATAGATAGATAGATAGATAGATAGATAGATAGATAGATAGATAGATAGATAGATCTATATATATATATATATGTATAGCAGATCAGTTTTTGATCTGTGGATGCTTTTTATCCCAGGTCAGGTAGAAACGGCGGATAACAAACTAAAAATAGTTTCAGGTAGTAAGTATTTAAAGGTTTACGCATCAGTTGGCAGAGCTGGAGGCTATTTAAAACATCTCTTTTGAAATTGCCAGCTCTCATAAAACAGTGGGCAGAAACAAAATTATCACAGATAACCAGATTAGTGGAGCCTGTCTAAAAACAGTTCTGAGTTCTTGTCCTTTCTCACATGTGAGCAGTTTAAATATTTGTGTCAGCACACAAGGTGAGCATCAGACAAGCGAAGATCTCGTGTCACAGACAGGAAGTTGAGCGCATGGTGGCCCGAATAATAGTGTCAAGTGAACACAGCAGATGTGTGCAAGTGAAGAGGATCTGAAGAAACCAAATCCTCATTCGTGCAACCGTTTATGTCAACATGGACACGCCACAACGAATGACACAGTTTAAACACGACCATACATCATCCGTATGTGAGGAAAATAATCCATTCAAATCCTTAGTCAGGCAATCGTTGTAAAACTGCTGTAAAACATCAACAGTGATCACAATAGATACAGCAGATATGGCTGTCCTTGCGACGAGGCCATAACGATCCGAGTTACAATTACTCAAATAATCATTTTGTCAGAATAGTTTTAATAGATACTTTTTGCTTTTACTTAAGCCTTTTTGTTAAGAAACCACAATGTTAGCTACACTGCACTTGCTACAAGTATTTTTAGTAGGGCCGAGCGCCTGATCAGCCAGTTGATTTTATCGAACAATATTAGCCCTTTTCAAAATAATCATAATCAGATGTAGATTTGCCAGGCATTTTAATCAGTAATTTTGTTTCAGGGAAACGAATAAGAAAAGATCAGTTCTCAGAAATTCAGTGGAATTCTCTCTCCATATCATGTATTCAAAATGCAATTGTCAAAGAAGACACGTATTGCATCTCATGTTTTTTATTTCAAAGTCACCGCTTCACAGCATAAAAAATAATAGAGTAAAAGAATTGTGACATATAGAGCATTAAGAATAAATGATGCTTTGCTTGTAACATTACTCATGTTGCATATTTGCTGCATACTGCATAGATTGAATGAATTAAGAATCTAAAGATAATGTTGGATGTTTTTTTTTGCCGTGTTTTAGTAATTGAATGCATCTTTGTTGTAGTTAAAAAAAACCAAAGCACAGGATATGCTAAAACATGTTCTGCCTGTGTTCAATTCATAACTTTCAAATAAAATTGTAAATTTATTCATTATATACTTAGTAAATTAATTTGTGGAAAAATCAGATTTTTAAATATTAAAAACGGTGACAAAAAATCCTTACTTTTAGCTAAAGGTATTTATTATTGCTTGTGCTAGATATTTTGGTTAATCAGGGAGACTTGTGCCACTTGACAGTTTCACCAATTCAAAATGTTGAATAAAAGCAGCGGGTCAATCATGGCATGTTCTCGGTTCCTCGCTGAAGTAAAAGTTGTGCAAATTCAAAAGGTGAAGGGAGCAGCTGAAGATAAAGAAGAACGTTGCTGCTTAATGTGAGTGAATCCACCTGTCCAAGTAAATAAAAGTAATTCGAAGTAAGACTCGATCCAATTTTTTGTTAAATTGTGCTTGTAGTTACCCAAATAATTTCCCTTTACATGTGGCTACAGTATATGGTAATAAAACCAACGTAACACATCAAAAAGCATTTACTGTAAGTCTTGAATGGATTGTGTTCCAAGTCGCCACTCTACTTCCTTTGCAATTCCATGATGAGCGTAGTAGCTTTGAATAGAGTTGCACACAACTTTCTAATTCCCAAGATGGCCATATGCCCTTTACATCTGATTCAAATCTCCAACTGCAGGTGACAAAATCCTTTACTTACAGAGACTTAAAACTTAAGAAGACATAAGCCTAAACAGATCTTACGTGTTTATGGCCGCCACTCAGGATCAACTGACACTACTTTTGTTCTAGTAAAGATTTGTTTCTGTCAGAATTTACTGGCTTCACATTAGAGCAGAATGTTTTACCAGCCAAATCACACCACCCCCAGTGAGAGGTCTTCTACATGCTCCTCAGTCAATAATGACCTCACAAAACCTGTTCAGGAAAGAACTCCATCTCAACCCTCTCCCTAAATACAAATAAATCACCTTCCTGGAATCTTACTAAACACAATATGGTAATCATATCCCAACTGTCCAGTTTCCGACACAATGTTTGAGCATGTAAGTAACTGCTACCTCTCTGTTATTTGTTTTGCAGTATAAATTTAATAAAGCCACTCCTTATGGAAGGAATTCATCGGAAGTGCAGAACAATGAGTGCAGCACGGTAAAAAGATCAACAATGATTGATCAGCTCCAAATATTGAATAGACTGATGGTCGTTCAGCCCTCCAACCGAAACCTGGGTTTGAATGTAAACCAGGACTATATACTATAAGCTCACAGTCATGCTAAACACCAACACCATTGCGTTCCTACAAAAATGGAAGCATAAAAATAATAAAATCACCACCCTAATAATTAATTGATTGACAGTTGATAATGTGTATCTCAAGATGAGATGGAAGATGAAGTTCGAAGTGGACAATTTTCTGTCTTCTGTTCTGATTTACCCCACACATGTACCACTCTCCTCAACATGTCTACCTTTTTCCATCTGCTCGCCCTTTCCAGAGGTCCTTCCCTAAATCCCGCAGAGAGGGGGTGGAGCTTAGGATAGTGAGGACGCCATGGTAATCCGTGCAGTGACCCAGGTCAATTCAATTATCCTGTTTTCTTTAGCGGTGCGACGTGTGTGCCCATTTCACAGCCAACTCCCTTAATGCGCCCAGGATTAGCTTCTCTTACTTTTAATGATCTAACTATCGACGCCTTGGGCCCACAGCGCACTTAAACCCCCACCAATAGACACACACAAATACACACAGACACACAAGAACACACAGCCAGGTGTTTTTGATGAATTAGTTTTTGTGCATAGAAAATTAATTAACTATTGTGAACTGAGATAGGCTTCCTCAAATGAAAAAGTGAATTTGAATGTTAGATTGGGTTTGCTTCTTGAGGTGGGTGACTCGGTTGTGTTTGTGTTACAGAAACAGGAGCAGGAAGAGGATTGTATCATCTATCTGCATTTAACCCTGTTCCACCTCACACCTCCAAGATTTGAGATAATCATCTTAGTCCTAACACGTTAATGTGGAAGCAAGCTAATCTCAAGCCCGCCGGAAGAAAAGAGGTCATACTCGACGAGTAAACTTTCAGTACGTAGCACATGCATACTTTCTCATGCTGCACATAAAGTGACTGAATGTTGCCTCTGAAGCTGAACTGTGAGTGGAATTTCTTCTAAAAGAGAAATTCAATATTCAAATCCATAACACTTTTCTCATCATAAACATCAGAACATCTGGTTACTGGGGATGTTTTTAGCTAATTTTTGTCCCTGGTGTGTTGTACTTCTGTTGAAAGCACTATTCCAAGCAGACTTTGCATTTTGATAGACACTCATTCATTTCTTGTCATGCTACAATTCTCAGGCTCAAGGAATTGCCTTGTGTCCACTCATTCAACTCACCTCCCGCTGAGGTGCTTTTGATGGTGTGATTTGTCACCTGAACACACACTGAGTACACGCGGCAACAACATTTCAAGTAGTTGTGTATAGGTGAAGCATTTCAAGTCATACCTGGGATATCCTGTCCATTGTAGTTCCAGCCGGCCACAGCTAGCATGGATGGAAGCGGAGATCCAGGCCTGCTGTCTCTGTCTCTCTCCCTTTGCCGCTCTCCTTCCCAGTTCCTCTCTGCCTGCTGGGTTATATGTCTGACTGTGTCCTTGTTCTTCCTGTTCTTCCTCCGTCCCGATCCTGATAAAGGCTGCCAGGATCCGTCCACACCTGCATTTGGGCCCCCAATCACCGGATCCCGTTGGCTCTGGGCCGCACCCCTGGGGTTGTCCCGGGGGTGCGAGGAAGAGGCAGGGGACACCTGCTCCTCTTTGACGCTAACAGGTCTGTAGTCATGCGGCCAAGCAGGCTGAGAGTCGTGACAGGTTTCCTCCTGGCTCTCGTGGCTTTTGGGGGGTTCTTGGTCCTCCTTGCCATACGTGCTGCCTCCCTCGTGACAGCTGGCGATGGCAGAGTCCCCGGAGGAGTTGGCGGGGCTTGTGCGACGTGCCAGCCAGGGAGAAGTGCTGCGACCAGACATGATGGAGGCGAGGGCTTCGGAAGCCATTCCTACTATCCCACCGCCTCCCAAGCCCACTCCGGGTACTCCCCCTGCTCCAGTTATGCCAACTCCACCTCCGCCGCCTCCACCGCCACCTCCAATGCCAGCCGTGACAACGGCTCCCATTTCAAATTCGGCCAGTTCGTCAGCCATCTCGGAGCGGATGCTGATGTCAAGGGCGGCCTTGATGAAGCGGTGGCACGCTTGGACGATGTCTGTCATCTGCAGGTAGCTGGCCGCAGACATGACCTCAATGACGTTCTTACTTGTGAGGGCGAGGTGAGCAGAGTACATGAAGTCGAGAATGGCTTTGAAGCCTGTCGCCGTCACAATATCCAGATGAGTGACTGTAGTCTGATGATGAGGCTCTGAACCTTTTTTAACCTGGGACATAAAGTGAAGCTGCATTTATTTATTTAGTCGAGACACCAAGGAGCAACATAAAAGTCGCTCCCTTGTCATGACTTCAGCGAGAGTTTGGAACCCCACCTGGCAGTAAAGAGTCTTGAAGTAACGTGAGGAGCCCAGGAGGATGTTCTTGTGGGCCTTGAAGATCTTTCCATCCACGATGACACAGGCGTCACAGAGGATTCCGTGCTGCCGCTGCTCGTTGAGCTCTCGAAGGAGCTGACGGTAGTGAGAGGAGATCTCCATGTCCTCCTTCCTGTTGTTCATCTGGGTATCTGAACAAAAGCCTCTCTTCCACAATTCTGAGAAGACAAAAGAAAAACAATGATATCAAATATTCCCTCTTATTGTAATTTTGAAACTCATAATAGTGATATTTACAAACATTACAGAATTTGGTGTTAATTGTGTCATGAGTCATGTTTTTCTCTGTGCTAGATTGTGAAGGAAAAAAACCCCACAATTATAGCAAAATTTTTTAAAAGGGCACAACTGCCAAGAAGTCACATTATAAATTTCCAAAAGTGTTGAGAAGGTGATTCATTAAGGCCACATGAGACTGAAATGTACAATCGTGAAAAAAACAATCTCCAAATCATACAACCCCAACAAGCAATTGACCTTCTCCCAACAGAAGCACTGCAACATTTGGTGTTCTTATTGAGTAACAATTTTTTGGAGGTGCCACAGTTATGTTTCTTTTTTATTTCACCACCAACAGTGTGGTTGCCATTATTATTGTCAAGGAAGAAGCGGCCACTGTAGGTATATTATACCATAAAGAAAAGATATGAGGGGAAAAGAGGAGAAAGTGTGAATATTTGACAGACTTTTGGCTCCATTCATTGACTGCACACATGTATTACGTTGACAGAGACTCCTTACACTTGGCTTTTTCAGCCTCAGGCAAATGCACAAAAGTACAGCATAACATTAGTCTGGTATTACTGCAAAACACCCGTTTCCAATATGCTGTATTGCTTAGCGGCAGCTGTCTGGATGACGCTTCATACCTAGAAACATTACGTTTTTTTTTTTTTAAAAACCCATCAGCTACGATGTGGCATTTTTGATTGGTGTGACACTTGCAACCCTCCACCCTGGTAGTTGGCTGCCAAAGTGCCTTTTAGATATACAGCAGAGCTTGCATTTTAAATATAATTACTATATCAATGACAGTTATCATGATCATGATTAAAATTTGTTTAACTCAATTTTTTGCAGCCTTCGTTACAGCGCGTTGTATGATTTGCCAGTTTTCAAGATGCAAGTTCGAAAAGCTATGCATTAAATACAAATCAATTAGCAATGACAACATTAGGTTTTCTTTACATTATACGCAATAGATGTCATCTGGCTGCTTTACTCTGGAATTAAAAGTACTGGTGTGTGATTCTCAGTTAGTGGTCCCAATATCAGTCTCAAACCCAAATAAAAAAAAAAAGGCAAGTACTTGCGTCACAAAGTGCTTCGGCACACGGTGCCAAATAAATCAGACCAAGAGACGCAACGACTTGGAAATAAATAAACTGGACATTGTTTCGATTCTACTCCAAGAAAAATAAAGTATATTTAGCAAAAAGAAAGACACGTCAGGCTAAGGATCTCTCAATAATGAATGTGACATAAAGACAATGACATCAAAAGGTGCCACATCCCAACCGCCGTAGTTTGATGTCTAAAAACAGCCCAGCAATAAATACACAGAAATCTCTTTTTCTGTCTCTCTGACAGGTTGATTCGAAAGTGTGTGTCAGAGAGAGAAAAGGTGTGTGTGTGCGGTGTCATTAGATGTGACAGCCACGTTACAACATGTTCACTAAAAAGTTGAGAGGGAGGAGGGAGGAGGGGGGGGGGGGTGAAACACATTTAGGGCAGACCACCAAGGCTCACCACGAGCGTGAAATGGAGCATTGAATCAATAAACAAGGACTTGCTTTCACCACAAGACAAAGCTCTCTTGAACTTTCACCTCAGAGATTCTAGTCTTGCAAAATCGAGGTGATGGACGTGCTACAAAGAATAGCCCATTATGACAATTTGAAGAGCGACATGCATGCAAAAATAAACATTCCGATTTGAATTTTGGGATTGCATACCCAATTATCTGCTTTTTTTTTCTGGTCACAAAAGGCATTTCACACTTGAACACAAAGAGATGCAGGTGATAACAAAAGCTAGGGGGACGAGGAAAGTGACAAAGGGAGATGCGCACGTCGCCAAAGCATTATCGAAACATTGAAGGAGAAGGCGGAAAACAAAGCCGAGCGAGCCTAAAACACGAACACGGAACATTTAGGCAGTGCATTAACAGCTGCCTTCCCTGCTCTCGTCTGGACGAAGACTAAATCGCGGGGATGCCGAGCGTTACCAAACGCAGCGGTGATTTGTTTTGGGAGCGCCACAGCTGTCAGGTCTGGTGGGCCTCTCGGAGAGATGACAGCTTGCCTGGGCCAAGGTGACAGCAACGTTTGCTGCGGGGCCGGCACACTTCAGGTCACGTTTAGCAAAGCTCTGCTCAACCTGATGGCTTGTAGGATCACATAAATCCTCAATGTCTCCCACGTCCGCTTGGACGTGTCTCATGTGAGCAAAACTGGACCACTGCGAGGAAAAAAGCTCGGATCAATTTTTTCTCATTCATAATCTTTTATTGAGATTAGCGTTTATTTAACCAGCAAAGATTGAGAAATCCGTGGATGCGTGTTTCATAAGTGTTTTTTTCTGTGTGTTTTTCCTCTGGCTGACGGATTGCTGAAAGAAATCTATTGCTGTTCTAACCTTGAGATATCTTTTTTTTCTTTCTGCGTTGGTATGATGGAAATATCAAGAGTCTTCTCCAATCACCTTTGCAGACAAACTTTAAAGACACAGCATCCTTTCTCTTGCTTCTCAGGGCCACTTGCATTCAATGTTGTAAAGACAGCCCATTTCTATAAGGAAAAAACATTATTGCCGCACACAAGACCAGAAAAGCCTTCAATCGTGAAAGCACCCTGCTAATTATTTTTTTTGGTACATGAGAAATACAAGGTCAATCTTCAACAAACTTCTTAGAGGAAAATGAAATCTCACAATACGGAGCGACCAGTCAATCTCACCAGCCATCATCCTTTCATTTCAAAAAGTCAAGCGGAATCCTGATACTAAATTCACACTGTCACACTGACAAGCAACATGTTGACGCTACAGCCCGGAGAAACTTAGACAAACCACATTGCTTGAAAAATGACATGACACTTTGAGCTCTTCTTCCTTCCGTCTCTGAGCTGATCAGAAATTTCAAGCATAATCTTAAAACATTTTACATCTTTTAATTGTATAAACGTGAGAGACTTTCATGAATTTTACAAACATGGAAGTACAACTCATTTGTTTACCGTTGTGATAAATTTTTAACCCTCGCAGCAAAAACTATGCTACTATCGGAGCGTGACATTTTACATGCGTTGAGGAGGAAGAGGTGATGATGTTGTACCAGGATTGATTGTCAAGCAAGGTGGAGTTGATATCAACCTGTCCTCACTTGTGTATCATGCAAATTTTCCATATAGTGCAGCTAATGGGGCTGATCTAATCTCTAAGTTTTTTTTTTTTTTCACTTTTGAGCATGAATCGTAATCCAGGAATCCAAACTAAATATGAAATTTTGTGAACAACCACCACTACCAGAAATATCATGACTAAAACAAACACCTCAGAAATAAACATTAAGGAGAAAGAAATGAAAACATGAGGGAGGAAAATGTTGGCTTAATCACATATAGACTCACACATGGTTAATCAGAGAGGAGTGCATTTTGACCTCTAAACGGTCCGCAGGCCTAATTGGCTTCTTTCTTTTCAGCATGTTCAACTCCTTCCAGAACCAACAATCCCAAATCTCTCCACTGTTGTTCCTCATATTTTTTTTTTTAGAGATTTACTTGACATATAAAAATATCTTTATCCTTCCTTCCATGAATTTTCTTCAGAAGACACAAGATGGCTGACATTTGGTTTTGTTTCAGTGAAAGGTGCCACCAGAGCTCCGAGACTCTGTCATCCTTCTGACTCCAAATCAGAAGTGACTGTCGTCGTTCAGCCCTGGCTGAACAGCACACAGAAAAAAATCAAGGGCCCCCTTGCTCTAAAATCACACATACACATTGTTACTGTCCTCAAACATACAAACGCATATAAGCGCTAAAACACACACGCTTAGCAGAGCCTTCGTGGTGTTGCGGCTGCTTTGTGGCGGTCACATCATACCAAAGTCACTTTAGGCAGACAACTAAAGTGATGAGACGTGATGGAGTGAGAGGACGGGGCTTCTTCCTCCTTGTGTGTGTCTTTCTATTCAATTTGTCGCTCCGAGCCTGTCCTCTGCTTCCTTGACCCGAGACCAATACAAACGACCTTGTGGACCAAACACGGAGGCAAACTTTGTTTACATGAGCTTTCCCTTGGATGGGTTCCTCTTTAAAGGGGAAGTTGACCCAAAAAAATGCTTTACAATATGTTGTATTTTTTCAGAAAGTAAGGACATATTATCCTTTAGTGGCCGGTAGGCTACTCGGAAAATTGCCACCCTCATCTAATCACGGTGCATACAAATTGCACTCGTCTGCTCGGAAAATGTCACAGTTCTGCACATTACTTGATAAAAGGGTTTCAGCGGGGTGAACAAGTGAGCAACAACAGAGTTCCAGCTCTTCAGACAGATTGGAGTTAGACTATGTTTTGACCGCCACACACCTGAGGTGCATGGGCAGAAAGTATTATTTAATTGAATGCTCATTTTCAATGATTGGTTATGTCATCACTCTTTTTGCAATTAGATGAGCAGCAATGATTCTACGCTCACTTTCCCTTCACGACATGAGGGCAGTCAAAGGTCACGGTGAAACACAAGCACGGAGGCAGAGCGGGACATGAGGAATTCAGAAAAAAAAAAAGAAAGCAAGACTAGATGAGGTGAAGAGATATGACCGATAGACAACGAGTGAAAGGCAAGAAGGAAGAGGAAAATGAGTCAGGCAGCCAATATTTTCAAACAGCTTTGCTTCCACTCAACTGGGCATCAAGGCCATTATCCCGGGGTTAATCCCCAATCCGACAGAGCTGGCAGCCTTTCGGGACAAGCCAGCGTGTTCACCCATCAACAAGGCTGGAAATGAAAATAACACGCACACACACATTGCCAGCGAGAGACAGGTAGACCAGCTACATTAAAAAATATATATTAGGAATTATTATTCTTAGCTCCTTCATTTTCTTCTTTTCATCCTGCACTCTTTTATCTCCTCCGTTCTCATCTTTGCTGCGGTTCTTTACATCTCCTATTTCACATATTCTTAATATCAAGTCCCCGTGCACCTACCTGTCCCCATCAGCTTTGAGCATGCTGTATTTGCCACCTCCACCTCTCTTTCCCTCCGGCCGTCTAGCTGGCCGCTTTCCCGGAAGCCAGGGTGGAGGGGAAAAGGATAGTCATGTCATGTGGAGAGGCACCAAAGAAGATCCAGGAGGCTTAGGAAGACTTAATGCTACTTCCTTCATCCACCTTCCTTCCCTTCCATCTCAACCAGCACCTGAAAACTCAGGTCAACACCCTTCAAGTCAGCCTCGGTCACCCATCAAGCTCTGGAGATTCAATTTCTGTGAGGGACTTAGCCTCCAGTTTTGAGCCTGTCTTAAGACATTACTATACTGGGCACCATCTCATTTTCTCACCTCCGGCTTCACGAGGTGTTAAGCCCAGGGGGATCGTCTTGAAATCCAGTCACACTAATGACAGACTAGGATCATCCCAAAATGGCACTTTGTTTGGCTCCTCAAGCCCTCAGGTGACCCCATGACACCAGTCAGTGATACTGCATGCATGTGACTGTATTGTGGATGTATTGGAGTTAGCGTTGTGACAAGATGCACCAAAAACGACACTGTGCCAAAAAGCAGATTCTGGGAGGAACGGTCACTTCAACAAACATTTTTGAGAATTAGATCATGGGTTTTTGGAGAAATTTGATTTAAAAAGAAAAACGCCCTCAAATTAGAGTGAAGCAGTAGAATGTAATTATTTACTCAAGCATTTTAGTTCCTCTGCCACTCGGGGAAGCCCTTCTCCAATTGGCTGTCAAGTTGCAGTTCAAAATATCCACCAAATAAGCTTGTACACGTCAAAATTCCGAGGGGTTGTCCAAGGCAACGCATCAAAATTACCGTGTTGTTTCAGACAGCATCAAACATTTACATTTGTAAAATCATCAATAATCAATAAAATATATGATGGTTGAAATAAACGTTAATTGCAGCCTACTAATTACAAATGTAATGTAATACATTTTGAGCAAATGTTTTTTATTGATAATTTGTTATGGAGGATTTTAGAGGTCTTTGAAGTGTTCATTCCATGATTTTTGTTTTTTTTTTATTCCACAAAGATGGTGCACCTTTGTCATTTCCTTCTCAATGTGTATGCGTGGTTTCTGGGCTACGTTCCTCTCTACGCCCGCTCGGCCTCCCATGGTAACAACATGATGGACGAGCTGGGGCTTAGCCTAAATTTTCTCTCTATTAAAAGCTGTGAAATGCAAATAATAAAACATCTCATTACTGTAGTTAGAGAAGTCAAATGAAAAGGTGTGGGAGGTGTGGGAGGAGGTGTGGATGATTGGAGCCCTAGGACAAAAGAGGGGTTATAAAGGAAGGCGGAGGACAGGATGGGGCGTGTGAGTGGGAGCAGAGGATGTCAAGGCGAAAGGAGAGAGGATAGAGGAGTTGAAGAAGACGCAAACAGATAACAAGACAGTGAGTCTTTGTTTTAGAATCGCTACCGTTAGATTGGCCAGTAGGCCAGACTTCAACCGCTATGTAAACAGAGCTGGGGAAAAAAATGAAAAATGATTCTGAATCCTTACAATCATCTGTAATACTTTGAAATGACAGCACACAGTAATGTCCATGGAGATTGGGACATGGACCCAATTATCATTTTGGCTGTAAAATGAAATCAACAAGATGTACGTTAAATGCAGACTTTCACTTTTCATTTGGAGCAGGAAAATAATAGGGCAATAATAGGAGTGATCATCAATCAAACTTTTATGTTTTCCCTTTTTTCCAAATGCTTTGCAGTGAATTACAATTACAAGAGAGATTAGCAGTCAATTGTCCCATTACTTTTGTCCCTTCAACGGTGGGGAAACACATATACAACAAACTGTTGTAATTTCTGCATTGTTCAGTTGATTTATTATTATTAAACACCCTTAAATTTAACACTGAAAGTCAAAAGGAATGGTGAATCATGTCAATATCCCAAACAATTCTCAGTATGAGTCAGAGGTCAAATCAATCAAAGGCTTTACAAACTGATACATGCCAAAGTGACAGTGCATGAGGAATCCATGTTCACAAAAAAAAAAATCATAACGCCATGTGAGCTCATTGTTGTTTATAAAGATGTGTGCTTTTGAATGACTGGATGATAATGACTCACTGGTGGCGAGCTATCTGGTGCCGAGGCGGGTGTCCGATAGAGAGAGAGCGCGTGTGTGTGTGTGTGTGTGTGTGTGTGTGTGTGTGTGTGTGTATGTGTGTGTGTGTGTGTGTGTGTGTGTGTGTGTGTGTGTGTGTGTGTGTGTGTGTGTGTGTGTGTGTGTGTGTGTGTGTGTGTGTGTGTGTGTGTGTGTGTGTGTGTGTGTGTGTGTGTGTGCATGCGTGCATGCGTGTACGTGCGTGCGTGCGTGCCCGTGTGCGTTTGGGGTAACCTGATGGTAAAGTCACTTAATAAAAAAGCAAACAGGCATCCTTCTTAAATTCTAAATTCTTCTAAAATTAACTTTCGCTCACAATAAGTTCAGCTAAGAAAAGGGGAAAAAGTGTGATGTCACCACCCCCCATACACCCTCCCACACACTCCCCTTCATGGGCAAATACAGCAAATCTAATTTGCAAACACACATCTTATTTTACTATATTAGCGTAGCCATCAATATACAACATTGACTGGCTTCCTGAGTCTATCATACAAGTGATTTACATACAAAGACGTGTTTATAAAAGCGCACTTGTATAGAATGGCCTGAGGCTGCCGTGTCACTCATCAACCTGATCAAAACGCCGCCACAATCAAACAGGGAGATATCTTGGAGCTCTTTGGCAAATCTGTCCTTCAACAGCAGAAATAAAAAAAAAAAAAAAAACGAGGTGAGATAAAGGGAGAAGAATCAAGCAGAGAGGAGAGGGGCATCTAAATATAGAAGGACTCACATTTTTGGAGTTGGAGAAAAGACGGTGAAGGAGAAGAAGGACAGGAGGAGATGGGGGTGCGAGAGAAAAAAGGAGAAGGAAGAGCGATGGAGAACAAAAGCAGTGTTGTGGCGGATAAAGAAGAAAAGTAGCTCGAGATCGATGTTCAGTGGACTAATAGAGAACTGGGCATCGGGGACACTTGAGCGGAAGACTCAATGTAGCACGTTTCCACTACAAATGTTCATCAATCAACAGTTCAATATGTGTTATTATACTACTTAAACTGTTGCTTTGAAAGAAGAAATACGATATAATCCATGTACTATTGTCAGTTAAGTTCCTCGCAGCCCACAGACACAAAGTATTTTTTATTAAGCACAAAAAAAACTTAAGCAGCAATCCAGCGTGAGTCGCTTAGTTGAGTATCAGTTGTTGTTTTTTTTACCCCACCGATAGCCAAAGGTTGTTTTTGAGACAGATATTTTTTGGGGAGGTAAAAAGAAAAAGCAATGTAAAGTTTGCTTTGTTGTGCCTCAAGGCTACAAACTCCACTGTGATGAATCTCCAAGTCTCATGGACAGACTCACATTTGTCTTGCTCCTCTTTCCACACGTCTCCTTTTCTGTCTGTCTGTCTGTCTGTCTTCTTGTCTAAAGTAGGCATTGGCATTACATAGACTGACAACTTTTTTCTAACACGAAAGACGGCCGCGGCTTGCAGGCTTATGGCGCTGATGTTATACTCCTGCAACCCCTGCAGCCACGAAAAGTGAATTAATTTGTGCAACTGGCACGATATACGCCATCAATAGCCAAAGACAACGCCCACCTTGGAAACTTCATTTGAAGAAATCACACAAATTTCCCTCTTTTGTGAGGAAGGTGTCCGTGGAAATGCCCTGAACAAAAATCAAATGGAGGGGGTGAGACAGCACAAGTAAGTGTACAGAGGTGAGAAAGCGATTAAAAAGAAGAGGGCAAGGAAGAGACACTTGACGAAGGGATGAGGAATGACAATGAGTGAAAGGTGTGAGCTGAGACAAGATGAAATGACATGACAAGTGATGTTGAAAGTTCACCGTGAGAATTAACAGAGCCGCAGACAATGAGGCAACCGCAATGAGTCGACGTTTCATTTTGTGTTCACGTACAGTCAACGTAAAACTCAGTGGGGGAAAATTCGCCCCTCGCCACTTAAAAGGGGATGTGGACTTTTTCACTTCTGTTCAGGTCTGGCTTGATCACTCCTGGTTGAAAACAGGAACTGATCTCTATTTTCAAGAATACCCATCGACAGATGAGACTACACACTCATTACCCCCCCCCACACACAAGCGATTTGTTTCAAGAAACTCAAAATGTCAAGCATTAAACATTTTTAAAACAAGCACAGTCACTCTGATGTCTCAATGGCAATTCAAACAGTTTCGTAGTCAACAGTTATTAAAGCCGAACTGGGGAATCCACTTATTTTATATACCTCTCGTTAGGGCTGACTTGGGTGAGAGGAGAGCTACACCCAGGAGTGGTAGCCATTGGGACAAACATCCATTCACACTCACGTTCAAATGCATGTACAATTCAGACCACGTGTTTTTGGAACATGGAAGGAGAGAGGAGTGAGCGAAAACCCACGCAAGTACAGAAAGAACATGGAAACTCCACAGAGAGAAAACTAAAACTGTCAAGGCTAAATGAAGTCAAAATGACAAATGTGAAAGCAATAAAATATGATGTGTGATCATTTTGGCATTGACACTGGCGCTGGACAACAAGAGCGGGGTCGTTGGTCCATTGAGAGTGCGACGACAAAAAAAATGCACAGAATTGCCATGGCAATGAAAATGAGGCTCTTGTCTTTGTTAGCTACTAAAAGTCGATTTCAAATTAAGCTGAGGCAATCGTTTTAAGATGAAGAAAATATGATACAATATTGTGTTGAAGGTTAGAAGACTTCAATTGAATGTGGCTCTTTCCAGGAAAGTATTACATCAGGACCAAAACCTGCAAATCGTCTTTGTGATTTTGCAATCATCTTCATGAACAATAGCAAAGTAGTAATGCATTAATTCTCGAGACAACTTTTCTGTCTTATGATGTAGTAAGCACTATTTCATATAACTTTGCAACTTTTTTTTGTATAACTATTTGTTTTAAATGTTGCAGAGCTCTCTAGACCTTTTAGATTTAAATTGCCCCATTGGGTCAAAGGCAGCAACACTGATCCTGCATGGTACCCTCAAAGTAACTGTTGCACTAACAGGATATATAAATATGAGCAGGAATGAGAAAGGGAACAGGAAGAGGGTGAAAATGTAAGAGGGAGGAGAGCAAGGGTAAAAATGAGAAATAGAGTAGGGGAGGCCACAGGAGGCACCTGGCCCACTTACAGTAGGGTGACTGGAGGAGGAGGAGAGGCGGGGGATGAAGGAGTGGGAGGAGTATTGGAGCAGGATGAGTGGGATGGATAGAGTAGAGGGCACGGAGAGGACGGGGGCACGTGTGAGGTGAAGCAACCAAAAGGTGAGCAGAGAAGAAAGCTCTTCATTCCAAGTTACGTTTTAATACATTTTACAATGATGTTCATAATATCACTCCAGAATTTTGTTTCATATACTCTTTTGAGTTTAGAGCCATTTGAATTAAATATTACTAGCTCTACCATCAAACACCATAAATTTAGTTTTGGCGTTCATTCATCTTATTTCTATCAAAATATTTCATACTGTCAATTTAAATAATGCATAAATAGCTTGGGACCTAATACTCGTGGAACACCATAATACACTTATACGATGTGATTGTGAATTATGAATTTAGAATCTAGAAAGAATTATATTTGATTATCTGCCATGAGTGTTGGGTGCGAATGAGATCGTCCCGTCCATAGTAAGACGAGAAAGACTGTTTATCCTGCCATCTCGCACCCGCCACCTACAACTCTTCTAAAACTAAACCCTGTATTTAGTTTAACTACCTTACCAACTGTAGCTTTCCAGTTTCGAACACTTGATGTTAAATGAGTGTTGAATGAGTGTCAGAGAAAGAGAACGAGAGCGAGAGAGACCTTAGAAAAAGATGGCCAAAATCTCATGGCACACTACAGACATAGTGCAGATGTAGTTTCAAAAATATGGGGGGGTCTAAAACAGGTGCGATGGAGAGGACGTAGGAGGGGACTGGTGGTGAAAAAGTGGCCTTGTGATGCCTTGAATGGAGGTGGTACGTGGGCGTGTGACGAAATACTAACACCTCACCCAAAGTATGAATAAGCGACCACAACAAGCCGACAGAGGTTCAATCTCTTCTCCCGGCGCAGCCTGCCTATAGCACTAATATCCCATAATTCCACCCACAGTCCTCGCTCTACCTCACATCAATGAATATTTCATGTCCTGATGGCACTTTTAAAGCAAAAACTAATTAGCAAATCCGAGTTGATCTGGCATTAGTCATATCAGGCCAATTAAAAGCCAAGTCCTACTGTACATGTTAATGGCAGCCAAGTGGAATAATTGTATGTTGAGCAGAGGAGTGAATGTTAAACAGGTCTTGTTAGCGGCACTTTAGCACTCCAATTCAAAACTGGATTACGAAAGTCCGCAAAACCGGATAATGTTCAACAGCGGCAAACAAAGAGCCCATCCATTTGTTAGTGTCACCATCAAGTCCACGAGGTCAGGGATGACGCTCCAAGTCGCAGGAATAATCAATCCTAGAGATACAAACTGAATTTGTTTCTTGACAAAGGTCTGGAAAATACTTCAATTTAAATTTATCCTTGCCCATTAAAAAGAATTGAAACGCCATTAACCCATATAGTTGAATTTCCAGTAATACGTTTTTGGGAGTGCTTCTAAAGTCGCTCTTAGGTTTTAGAGGTTGCCAGGTGCTTTAGACCATAATGGGTTAAATCACTCCAGTCTCCCCCCCAAAAATGTACAGTTGATCATCAAGTGCTCAGGTCAGATGTGTTGTAGAAGCAGAAAGCTGTTTTTGCACCATGTTTCTGCTCGTGTCACATATAGAAGTGAGCAGACAAAATTTGTGGATTCTGTTTCTAAACTGATGAGTTTGGATTAGGATAGGCTGTACGGACACAGAATAAACTATAAGACGCATATTAAAAACAACAACATAGCTTGCTTTTGGTTTCATCAACCCCTCTCTCGTTTTTCTCTCCCACGTTCAGCACATGTCTCTCTCTCTCTCTCTTACCTGAGCTTTGATATGGAAATCTGGCACCAGGCAGAGCCCGAGGCTAGCGGACCATTTCTGAAGATGTATTTGCTCCAAGCCACTCAATTTCTCATCAATTGCTCACGCTGTATGTATAAAAGATAAATTCATTCACTTGAAAAATATCAACTGACAAGTATGTACTTTTTTTGGGGGGGGAAAGCTTTCAGCACCGTCCACACTTAAACTTACACCTTGAAGAGAAGTCGGGCTGATCATCTTTCTGCACAGAGTTTAAGATTCTAAGTCACTTATAAATGAACAACTAAGAGAGTGCGCGCGTGTGTATGTGTGTGCCCGCTGGCATGCCTGCCAGGTAATTACATTGAGGATGCCCACTCTGCGCGTCCAACATTCTGAGTCATTCAAGGACAACCGGGAACAAGTTGAATAAATAAATCATAATACATTTGAATCGATGCTGACCAAAAAAATCTGCTATTTGTCTTGAATGAAATGAATGAATGGAATGAATGAATTAATTAATGGATGAATGGGTGGATGAATGAATTATAGTTAATAAAAAAAATGGATGAATGCATTTTTAGTTAAAATTGATTTCCTAATTGAAAACTCAATAACCAAGAATAGAGACAAAAGGAGCTCCAATGGACATGCAGGTGCATGCATGCGAAATACAAGCACCATCACATCCATGGAAACTTGCCTGTGTGTGTGTTTGTGTGTGTGTGTGTGGTGGGGGTTGTTCATGTTGAGGGTACGTCAAACTCACCTGTTCCTAATTGGGGGGCGGGGAGATGAGCATGTTAGATAGGTGGACAAAAATGACAGATGCTACACACACACACAACCCCCACTGGCTCCCCACTAGGATTAGGAGCACCTGTATTCACAATGTGCTACGGAAGGCAGTTAATCTAAAAAGCTTTAGGAGTTGTCCGAGGTGGGGGGGAGAGCAGCCCGCAATTGGCTCCAGCTCACTGTGAGCCAAAGCCGTGAATCAAGTAGTGAGAAGGATAACATTCAAGATGGGATGCATACAACAGTCAACTTTCAGGGATCTCTTTTAAAGTGAGAGCAAACAGTTAATCCAGTGTCCTGCTAGCCAGGTGTACACATGAACAAGTTATCACTACGAAAAAAGTGGCAGAGATAAAACAATGCATGAAGCGTGGATCCCTTTATGGACCGTTTGACCTCTTTTCCGCATTTCTCTACGGTCATTAAGAGGTGTATGGTTACCATCTACATAAAAAACACACACACACTAGGGGGGGGGGGGAGTACACTGCGTCCCTGGGGATAGAAGCCCACTAAGCAACTAGCACACGTCAGCCTACAACCTACACGGGGGCACCGAGCACCTCCTACACACCAGCAGGCTCGCACATACACCAACAGAGAGGGGGCAGCGTCACGAGCCTCCAAACTGGCACCCGAATCATGCCGTGCCAAGCCGTGCCTCCCCCACTTATTGCGGGCATTGCGGCAGCATGTGACTGAAAGCTCCGCCCCCCTCGTAAATGGCACACAAAACGCTCACTGCTTCAGGGCCCATGAGCAAGGCACTAAACAAAAAACTGCAACCACCTTCAATTTAGCCAACCCAAATCCAATCTTCAACCCAATCTGCACAAAAAGTTCACCGGTCAAATGTCGGGTTGACCCACCAGCGCTTGCTTACTCCCGTCCACACTCCAACGAGCATGTGGACCACCAAAACTGAGCAGAAGATGTGTTGAAATCTCACCTCAGGTCATCATCTTTATAAAGTTTCAGACTTAAACTCAAACCCAAGTGGAAAGTAGTTTATAATCTCACAGGCAACGTGCAGCTAATATTTTTTCCATCTTACAGTGGATTTCGCCCCCACATGCCTCCTCCACTCACATTCTCACTGCCGTCTTGGTCAGTGGTTAGAGCATTGCTGTGTACACACACACACACACACACACACACACACTCTGACACACAACACACACACGTGCCGTGATGCTCTTCTTGTTAGGGTAGCACAAAACACCACCTCAGGGAAGCACAGGGCTCCTGGGGCAGACCAGGTGGTGTCAAGAAAAGATGCAGCGAGAACTTTTGGGCCAAACAAAACTGACGGAAATATACATACACAGACACATATAATAGAATATGTAATCCTACAATAATTGAATAACTGAATAAAGGAATTTGGAGGGCTTACCATATCAAGCTGGACTTCTTAACCTGGAATGACGGAGGAAAAAACAACTGCACAAATCCGATCGGGCCTTAAGACAATTTGGGAAATCAGCAGACAGTCTTTTAATCCAAAGATCCTGTTAGTTGCTGTCAAACTGTGCCGTGTGGGGCCCTTGACGCAAAGACTTTTTCCGTGGCTTTGTTATAAATTCAATGAACACAAACATGTGGGTCGATAGCTTGATAAAGAAAGAAGACAAATATGAGCAACAACTGCAGCACGGACGCATCCAACATGCAAACTCCAGCCAGAGCTGAGATTCGAACCCAGAACATCAGCAAGGCACTACGTCAATAATAGCATCCACTGCACATGAAGCGATACGGGCAAAAATGACTTAACTGGACAATGATGATTTTTTTTTTTACAGTTGGGGACTGCCCCGCACTCGTCGAATGACCGCGCATATATAACGAACACTTTAACACGGCAAAGGAAATTGCGCCCCCTGGTGTTCTTGTCAGGAAACAACTCTTAGTGGTGCTACTTATATTGTATTCTATTCTTTTTTTTTTCTTTTTTTTTATTGAGGACGCTAAGATGCGCCTTGCTATGGCCAGGGAATAACAAGAAATAAGATTATTTCAGAGGCTGTGACTATTCACACTATTTATTGACGGCAGTCGTCCTTGTCAGTGACAGAGACTCTCGACACTTCGCTTTTTCATCCACAGGTGCATATCACTGACCCCCCCCCCCCCCATCCGCCAAAACTTTTCAAATCCCCCCACGCCAAAAAACAGGGTGTTCGTTTAAATACACCTTCAAGCTACCCTGTTTGGTTTATTTATTTGTTTGAAATAAACTATCTTTGTTCATCTCAACTATGCTAGCTTTATAGCTATAGGCAAAAGAAACGAAATGCATTTCCACTAGATGGCAGAAGGTACAACCAACCCGTGTCCACCTGTTGCCATTCATACTACAGAAAAACTGCCTTGTAACTTAACATACCCATATTTCCCATCAAATACGTTTGTGAGACGAGATTATCATATGCGTTTTTATGACATTTGTGTTTGGTGGTATAGTGTGACATTTTTCCAATATAAAATATTTGCATTGGGGAAAGAGATCATGCATTTCCTTGTTAAGTTTGCTCTGTTGAAGCAGAAGAAATTTCAGCTGGACAAAGAATCCCTCTTTGGAGGTTAACTGAGGCCAGACGGAGGAGGGTTCATGTCCAGTCTTCCGCCCTGCAAGCAGCCGAACAAGCATTGCAGCCAGCCCCCGCAAGAAAGCGCTCCACAGCCGTAACCGGTCGCCTGTTGCCATGATCACATCAACGAGGAGTTCTTTGGCACGAAAATGAAAGTTTCATTTTAAAAAGTCAACTCGGAGAGTGGCGTGTCATCACAAACAAAGGCAGACAAGTGCGTGCCTTGTTCAATTGTGTGTGATACGCCACGCGTGTCAATGAGTGACAGTTTGCACAAAGCGGCAGACAGCCGAACAGGTACTTTCACACCGCTCACTCTGGGGAGCCTGTCACAGCGATCCGACGGAGCCACCGTAATATTGATTCTTATTTCTGCGAAACTGAAATAAACACACGGGCAGGTACCTCTGTGTCTGACTTGCTGGACACGCCAGGGGAACTAGTGAAAATATATCAATGAAATAGGCACAGACATGCAGCGTGGCTTAGTCTTCGAAAGCCGATTTAAAAAAAAAAAAGGAGAAGCTTCTTACTTGCAGCAAGTGAGACATACCTGTTACCCCATGGGCTCTGAATGGGCTCCGGGCTGCACGGCGATCGGTGTCGCTTCCCTCCGAGTCCAATGTGGTGTGACAGCTCCGAGAAACAACACGGTAAAGGAGGATGAGTGCAGTGGGGCGTGGGGGGGGAGGGATGTCCACTCGGAAAGCTCTGTCCTCTCCTATGCGTGTCTTTTCTGCCAAGTGTAATTCCCCGTGTTTTCTCCCACTCCACAGCCCCGCTTTCTCTCGCTCTCCCAGCTTCTCCCTCCCCTGCTCTTCCGTGTCTTGCAATCATGAGCCTCCCCCTCGCTCGCTCCCTCCCTCCTCTCCTCTCCTCCCCCATTAGACTCTCTTCCTCCCCTCACCTCTCTCTCTTTCTCTCCCCCGCACGTCTTCTTTATCTCTACCAATCATATATATATATATATATATATATATATATATATATATATATATATATATATATATATATATATATATATATATATATGCGATCTTGATTGAGCAAGGGGATACATTTTACAAACCAAATAAATAAAAAGGTCACAGAAAGTATAAATTCTAGAACGAAGGATGGAAAATAGATTATTTTGAGGAATAAATAGATGAATATGAAAAAAATTAAAATAATAATTTTTGGGGGATAACCAATAACATTTAAAAATTAAAACCTCATAAATTACATTTGGGTCAATTTAATAGTATTAATCTATACTTTTGGTCAGTCCAGACGTGTGAGTGTTACTTTTACAAATTATCGACCAATCTAAAGTTTTAAAATGGCTTTCTCTTTTTCGCAATGCAATGGAAATTTTTGAACAAATCTGTCAAAGTGATGATGATTTTGGACACTGAAAAGTGGACGCCAAAATCATCATCAATCCTCCAGACGCCAGCGATATACACATTTCAAATTAATTCATTTTGGAATGTGAGGTTTGCAGTGATGTAGAGATAGGTGGTCTTACTTTCATGGTGATATATAAAAACATATTTCAAGAAAAAAGCACAACATGATAACACGGGTGAAAAAATGGGAAGTTTTTTGACAGAAATTGCTTGGTGACATTAGTGCACTTGTGGTTGTCCCATTGCTATATATGAGTTGTTTTATCTTTGTTACAGCTGCTGTCTTGTATTGTACTACTGATGATGATATTATTATCAGAATAACAATAATCATAATCGAAACAACAATATTAAGAAGAACAATAGCAATAACAATAGATGTGGATGATTGTGTTGTGGCATACTCACGGGTGGTACGAGTGGTATCGGTTGCCATGGGACTGATCAGGGGCTCAGGGAAAGCCATTCTCTCTGGTGGTAACCATAGGAAAAACACTACTTGATGGTGCGGTGGTGGCGGAAGGATGGAGTGTCATTTGACAAAGTGACGTGTCACATGTCATAAAAGACAACAAAACCCAAGATATCAAACTTAAACATCTTAGTTCTAAATTTGTTATATTTTAAATCTTTTCTTCATCTGCTGCCGCAAAATCTACAATGCATTTACAATTAAAAAAATGGTTTATATTCAAAACATTGCATCTACTTGCTCTTCTTGCAAAACAAAAATGATCATAACATCATCAACATATATTTACTAAGTTGTGAGCCAATCTGAAATTCTTTTTGGAGCTCTCTTTGCGATCAAGAATTTGATGTACAACCCTTTTAATTTGCACTACACTTCTTCTGACAGCCGTAGTGTACACAGGATGGAATTATTTAATCCATCGCTCACTCCAATCTGTCAGCCAACACTTTGCAATAGCATTGTATAGTCGCAGGCAAGGCGTTACTTCTCCAGCCTACATCTGAAAATGCCCACTCAGCAAGACACTGGAATTATGTTGATGATTAATTATAATTAACTCTTTGTCCACAAACACAAAATTTAATAGAGTAGGTTTTGACGAATGCAAGCCTATTTGGGTTCAAATGTTTTGGGTTTAGGTTTTTCAAAAGGATCAACACTATGGACATATCTTTGTAGAAAAAGCTCAAGTTCAGTTGTGCATGCCTGATGCATGTGTGTATATAATGAGGAACTGCAGTCGCTAATTCGATAGAAATTAAGCATGATCACAAAAGACCGTGACTGCGTGTGTATGTATGTGTGAATGTTTATGTATGTGTTAATGTGTGCAGCAAGAGTGATGCGTTAGCGCGGTCCAGCAGTGCTCTGAGCACGGTCTCCATCAGCTTGTTGGCGACTGAAGGGCCGGATAACGCTGCGATAACAGCATGTGGATTAAGGATGCAGGTCTGTAATGCCTGAGCACGGGTCTCTGTACTTCCCCGCCGTAAGCGGGGTCTTCTAACACAATCCCTGCCCGAAACAAGCTGCTTTACACAAAGCCGCGCTCTCTCACGCCATCGTGGCCTTCAAATCTGGCTGACATGACAAGCGTGACCTCAGCCGCCCTCCGTGACCTCACTCATCCCCACAACCCTTCATTAGGGCCACTTACACATCTATTCGATCCTGTGAACACTTATCACGGCTATCCACTCAGGAGGGTGGGTGGGTGCGGGGCAAACAGAGCTTGTGTGCAGACGGACGCATTTTCCATTAAATGGTATGATTCTGTCAAGCTCAACTCGGTATGGTTTGGTACAATTTACCTTATGTTTCAATTGTGTGTTAGCTGCACCATCGAGCTAACAACACACTTCTAATCAAGCAGCAGTTTGGCAAATAGTGGGAAGAAAAAAATCCAAAAGGTTGTTTCCTGCCACTCAGTTAAAAAAAATGTCTTTGTCTTGGCTAATTCAAACTTGAGTAATTTTCGTAAGATTTTTTTTATTTCTGTACTGTTTTTAAACGTCTATTGTTGTTTTTTAATGCTTTTAAATGTTGTACTTTTCATCATGTAAAGCACATTGTGTATGAAATGCACAATGTAAATAAGTCAAGTCAATTTTATTTATATAGCCCTTTACTTAACACTTTAAGTAACAGATTCAACACAAATGGTGCACCAATTGAAACTATAGCAGAACACACAGTCATATAATCTTTATCATCTGCAAAGAACAACCAATATGAGTGTCAAACTGATGTGCTCAAATGAGTTGAGACAGTTCTGAACAGTAAATCCATCTGTCTGCCTTATATTGCCCCCAAGTGGCTAAAGTAGGCACACCACAAGGAGCAGCACAATGGCCACTCAACTAATGCAGTGCGACAAAAACTGTTTTTTTTCAACTGCTTCTTCTCACGAGGGTCATGGGCATGCTGTAGCCTATCCCGGCTGTCTTTGGGGCAGTCGGAGGAACTGGAACGCCCCCGAAATTGTCGCACAAACGACCTTTTACGCTCACAATCACAATACCTAATCATGTCATTACAGGACATTATTATGGAGTGTTAGTGTATAATTCCACATTTCTGGTGGGGGGGGCTGGGGGCTGGAAAAGATTAAGGTATAGGATTTCCATTCATTTCATCAGTGTGCGGAGTTTGGAACATGGTTGGGAGTTATGACTTCAACCACATCTCAATGCACCACCGTGTGTGTGTTGCCAGGTTGCCAGCAGCCATTGCCAACAACATTGCCAAGAGCCCCTCTCAAATCATCCACTTTCCACCTCTCGCCCGTTACCTCCTCTTTGACGCCATCTGCTTCTTCTTTGACAATCGCGCCATGTCTTTGTGGTTCAATAAAAAACAAGCAGAGCGGAGTATACTGGATGTGGGGAATTTCAAACTCAATTCAGGGTCACAGTTTTTCGCTTGCAGTGCACGGGAGGATGTATGATGCGAATCAGCGACTGCAACTGCACAAAAATCTACAAGTGGCACAAAAATAACACGAGCCGCCATCCACGACCCTTTGCTATCAATTTACTGCGGGGAACAGCTGTGCGCGGCCTGTGCCATCCCAGCCTTGGCTGTATTGAAAGCAGAGCCTGCGGCTGAAAGAACACTATCTCTTCCAGGTGCAGGCAGGGGGCTGCGGGAGGGATTCACAAAGGAATATTTGGCGCGAGGTGCTAGACATAATATGTGAAGGTGCAGCTTAGTGACACTAAAATCAGCAGTGGCAAAAACGATGAGTCGTCCTTCGGAGAGAGAAAAAGAAACTTCGAGATTCCGAGGTCGTTATTGATCGTGAGGAAGCCAGGGAGGGAAAGAAACAGAAGGTGTTAAAAACGGGGCGCTGGAAAAGAGTGACGTCGGGGGAAGGCAAGTGAATGGAGGTTATTGGATTTAGAGGATGTTTGTCATCATGTGGAGGATAAGGGGAATGTATTTGTGCTTGCTGCCCACACATTTTTTTTCCCCTGTGTGACAGTGACATGCAGGGAAGGGGGCTGTCCTCATTTCACCCACTGGACTTTGAGGCTGCTGATAGATAGAAAGAAAGATGCCTTTGGATGCTGCAGGTCAGCATTGATGACTCACCTCACAGGACTGTTCCTTTTGTAGAATCAATCATATCAATACCGTATCATATCATATAAGCATATATTTGCAAAAGTCTTATTTTTGATGAAGCACAAAGAGAATCAGTCTCCTTTCATGAGGACCAGAGAATATTTACAGAGAGGCTGGATTTGGAGAATGTCAAGTTAACAATGATTCTAAATGATTACTCAATACTGTAGTATATGAAAAGCAAAGCTCCTCTCCCGCTGTTTATTAGTTTTCTGTATCCGACATCAAACTCCCCCTCTGAGGCTCGTGATCTCCTACTCTCGTTCTGCATGTCTACCCTCTTGATCCTGTTCTCTGCTTTCTTAGCCCCTCCCAGTCTCATTTACTCCACTGCAAATGGTAGGAGTAAACTAAAAAAAGAGAGACATAAAGAGAGAAAGTCAGAGAGGGAGGCGCACAAAACGACCTTCTCTTCCCCGAAGCAAGAACGTCTTCTCGTTGCGGAGGTCACTGTCTCAATGTAGCCCCACGCTCCGAACACAACTCCACTTGTTTTAACGATGCTCCGAGCACAGGGAGAAAGGAGGGAATCAAAGAGAAATGGATAGAAGAGGAGGAGGAAAATGGGAGGATTGGCGTTTGTCTTTCGTCGACCGCGTTTCTGCGACCCCCACCTCCTCTGTTGGCTTCCCTCCCCCTCTTGTGTGCCGAAAGTGCACCTCTCTTTCCGCATGCATCTT
The DNA here is from genome assembly GCF_059516105.1 of Syngnathus floridae. Taxonomy (NCBI): domain Eukaryota; kingdom Metazoa; phylum Chordata; class Actinopteri; order Syngnathiformes; family Syngnathidae; genus Syngnathus; species Syngnathus floridae. The sequence continues at coordinate 11,861,261 of NC_142414.1, read as the reverse complement.
GAAAGGTTCCTCGAAGCTGTCTAACCTCTCAGCGATATTACATATTGTTGCTCGCTTCAGCCCACACTCCAACCTGGGTTGCTATGCTACCATAACGTGACCTCTCATCTCCTCTCCTCCGCTACATTTCCTCTCTCCTCTCTGCAGGCGGGCAAGCAAGCAGAGGAAGGGGTTAACAGCGTCCTCCCACCCCGCCTCCCTACGCCGTCAAACCTCCCTTGTCCTTTTAATGACCTTTTAGGGCCCAGTGCTGCTGTTCGATTTGACCCAGCTGACCGCTTGGGTCATGAACCCACTCCACACCACAGCAAATTACCATTATCATCTCTCCATCCAGCTCTCCATCCAGCTCCCCTCCATCCCTCCATCCCTCCATCCCTCCATCCCTCCATCCCTCCATCCATCCATCCATCCATCCATCCATCCATCCATCCATCCATCCATCCATCCATCCATCCATCCATCCATCCATCCATCCATCCATCCATCCATCCATCCATCCATCCATCCATCCATCCATCCATCCATCCATCCATCCAGGTCTCCGTTTGCCCTTCTGTCCATCAATCCATCCATCTAAATCCTTATTACATCTTCTATCTCCACTACCTTCTTCCTCCTCTTCCCTGCTTTCCCCCTATGCCCTCCGCTTATTCCTGGCTTATCTCTGCTGGTCCCATCTCTTGGGGCCGTCTTTCGTTTTTATCATAAGCAGGGAAAGTAGACGGGGGTGGGTGCTGGGTCGGGGGTTATGAGGACTTGTCAGGCTCATGCCGGCCTAATATGAGAGGACAGTCTTGGCTTTGCCTTAACCACACGGTGCCAGGCAGAGCGGGACTGAGAGAATAAATGGATAAAACACTCTTTTTTTTTTTTTTTTTCCTCCCGCCTGCACTGACTGCATTTGGAGGCGCGTGGGGCCCCGATGTCACACCCTGTAGGTGTTTAAGCTGCTTACTTGCAACCAACAAGAAAGCCAGATGAGGCAATCGAAGGCAGGAAGAGGGGGGGAGGAAAGGAACGGGATTCCGATAAAAGGATGAGAGAGGGAGAATGGGAGAGTTGGAGGAAGACAAGTTGGGGGTGGGGGTCACGCTTGTAGGAGGTTTTAACTTCTCAGTTTGACAGACCTTGCGCTGAGCAAAGTCTTGTTTTCTGTAGGGATTGTTGAATGTTGAGTAGGTGGATGGGTGTGTGACACACACACGCACACACAGAAGGAAAAGGTCAAAGGTGAAAGAAACTGATAACCCACGTTTAGCATCATGTGCTCGCTTGTTTTCCCTGTGAACCACTTGTAATGTTTTGACTTAATTTGTGTCCACTCAGCAGCTTTGTTTTGGGTGAATAGGTTCTCAAAGCCCCACCCTACTCCCACCCTGCATCCACAGGTCACTGGTTCCCCCCCCCCACACACACACACACACACCACCGCTCACCTCAACAGTTCCTCTAATTTGCTTTGGAAATATTTTCTCTATACAACCATCTTCCCTCCCTTCAGCGATATGTTTTGTTTGTTGTTGCACGCGTCTCAACAGGCTAGATGGAAAGGTCTGAAAACACCAAACACCCAAGTGCTGCACTTGCGTGCTTTTTCAAAATGACGATTTAACAACGATGGCCTTGGGGGGGAAACAAGTCATACACAAAACCCACATAAAGAAGATGTGGATTACACACGCACACACAAACACGCAACGCCATGACAAAGACTTGCCAACCTGACAAATGTGTTAAATGAGATCTGCAAGTGAGACTACAGTCGTTGTTTGTAATACATCTGTGGGAAACGAGATTCCTTTCCAAGAACGTGTGTGTGTGTTGTGTATTTGTGTGCGCTAGACAGTGAGACAAATGGTGGAGCTTACAGTAAATGGAGACATTTACGAAAGCAGCGGACAGACAGACACAAACACAGCGATCAAAGAGGTTGGAGCATTACAGCACACTGGGGAGCATGAAGAGGCGAGAGGATGGGAGTGAAGGTGAATAGAAACCCAGATCAATACGCCATCCAAGAGCTGCTTCACGCCAGCTGTAGAACTGACAAAACCCAGACAGGGGAGCAAGGGGAAAGTGGGTTGGCGGGATGGAGAGGGACGGGGCGACTAGCGGAGCATAAAGTTGCAGACTTGTGAGACCCGATGACCTCACAGTGAGGAGGAGTGTGACGAGTGCGGGGTAAGGAACGTTGGAGGGTCGTTTGTCTTGAGGGTGTTATTGATTTGACCAACAACAAACGGGGGATGGGAGAAAGTGCAATGAACAGGGTCAGAAGGGTTGGGGGAAGGGAGGGGGTCAACTGACCATGCAAGGACAGTTTTGGCTGATGCGTGCAACTCACCTATCACAGCACAAAACACAACAAATGGAGATGTTTTGTATTTAGACAGAGGACATCATGTTGTCATTGTATAAAGGTCACTATTTACAATATCTAATAATGAAATGTTGTGTAATAATGAAATTTGAGGCCTTGTGTGATGTGGTTCAGTTTCCTGATCTAAGTGGTAGCGCCTATATCACAGTGTGCATATTCGGCAGTTGTTGTTTTTTTCTTCAGGGAAAAAATGCGGGGGGAAAAGACATTTAAGTGACTCTGAAAAGTCAAAAATTCAGAGTGATGCGGCACTCTTGAAATTGCTAAGATATTGTGGCGTGATCACAGAACCATCAAATGTATCATTGTAAATAGTCAACAATGTCGCAAGAAACGTGTTAAGGAAAAAAAGACGCAAATAAAGTGCCAAAGATTTGAGAAAACAAACATGAAGCTACCAGGAATCCATTATCCTCCAGTGCTACGTCAAGACTGGGCCAGGAAATATCAGAATCCAGATTTTTCAAAGATCTTATGGACTGATGTGACTCTTGACGGGCCAGCTGGAACTGAGGCTGGTTCAATAACGGCCACAGAGCTTCACTTCGAATCAGACGCCAGCAAGATACAGGTATGGGCTGGTATTATTTAAGATGAACTGGTTGGAGCTTTTTGAGTTAAAGGTGGGTTTAAAATTAACTCTAAAAACAAAACAATTAATTCAAATTTTCTTTTTTTTTTTTTACTTTTATTGCATACTAATTCTGCATAGCAATTTTAGTTGCCTAAAAATTGTGCATACATAAACATGTTCTTGAATCTCACTTTTACTCACTTGAATATTCACATTTGGGGTTTATTAACATATTGGTTGACCGAGAGCACTGTAGTTGTTCAAAAACAAAATTAATCCTCCAAAATGCAATTTTGCCTAATAATTGTGCACACAGAGTAGTGATATTGACCCACACAAGCTGGAAGAGTTAAAGTTATGCGCGTCTTTGCTTGGTGTCCGCACTCTCTCGTTCTGTTCATACGCGTATACACAAATGCACGTACACAGATACTCCTTTTCTTCAGCCTCTTCACAGTCCAGATGGCCTTGCTGCTCCCACACTGGCTCACTCCCCCACATTCACTCACTCTGTGCATCCCTCCCATCTCCTTCCCCGATGGGAACATGTCCCCCATACCCACTGCGCAAAACCTAAGCATGATCAGTATCGTGTTCACCTGCAGGAGACTCTTTATTAGGCACATCAGGACAATCTCACTCCAAGAGGTGTCGGACAAATCAAAACACATTGACAGCAATGTTGAGAATGATTTTCTTTTTCTGACCTCAGTGACAGCTTAGGGGTCAAAATAATTTGCAATAAATTATGTTTTTATCACTCCTTTACTGCTTACCTCACATGAGCAAATTTAAAGAGGAAGTCAAGTCCCAAATTTTCTTTATAATAATATGTTGCATTCTGATTAATGTTGTGTTTGTGAAATATGAGTTAAACAGCAAACCTCACCCGTTATTGTCCATATCAGAGGTGGCCATTTTGCCACCTGTTGTCAACTGAAAAGGACAGTACAGTTACCAGGTCTCAGGTCACAACCAAGCAGAGCTCACCAGTTATCTAAATCTGAGCCGTGATTGGTTGCGACCTGGCAACTGTGATGTAATTTTCAGTCGACAGCAAGTGGCAAAATGGCTGCCCTCTGAGATGGATAAAAATAGGGGGATCGTGTCCGATGTAAGGGGACCCTGGAGCCAAACAAGTTTGAGAACCCTTGCCTTAAATCATGAAAAGTGGCAAAATGGACTCCCCGTGACTTTTCTCAAAGGGGGACTGCAGCCAGTCGACTGCACTCACTCGACTGCCTGCATGACTCCACTGTTGCTAACCAGAAACCAAGATCTTCAGAGAGCCCGTCCATCATAAGAATGTGGTAATGGGACGTACTTGTGCACAGTGACAGGCCTGCACACACACATTAGAAAACTCGATATTATAAGTTGGCCTCGGAGGTTGTCAAGGTGGGGAGGTTCAGAAGGAGGATGAGGTGTGAGGGTTGTATTGTTTGAGGGGTCATCCGAAAAATAATTCAGGATTACCTCTCACACGCACAACTCAAATGCTTTCACGCCATACTGAAATCCTTAATCAATTATATATACAAGACAGAAATATGCATTATTATTATTAGAGATCACAGCGTTTCAGTAAGTGTGTTGGTTAGCATTACAATAGCGGGTGAGAGAGTTTTAACAGTCCCTTCTGTAATCTTTTCAGTTTCTACATGTGAGATCGTTTCAGAAATGTGAGTGAGAGCGTTTCATTTCTGAGTGTGAGAAGTGTGTGTTTGAATGTTTCAGATCACTTCACTGGTGGGCTTGGGAGCTTTTCACTTTGTGTGCCTGTGAGAACATTTTAGTCGTATACATTACGAGCGAGGAAAAAAATCTGTAATGTGTGAGAGGAGTTCAATGTTGGAAATGTGAGACCCGAAAAATCTCGTAGTATTTGTGAAGGCATTTCAGTTTTGTGTGTGTGAGAGAGGTAATCCTATCCCTGACGACCGCCCCAGATAGAATTGCTATTGGGTGTATAGTATATGATTGTGTTCTTTGGCAGGGGAAGCACAAATAGGGGCGAGTGTGTGTGTGTGTGTGTGTGTGTGTGTGTGTGTGTGTGTGTGTGTGTGTGGCAACGTGGGGGTTGAAGGCCAGGGGCGAAACGGGCGTGGTCAACGGTTGCAGCGTTCACAGGAAGTGGCAGGGTAGGGGAAAGGGGAAGTGAGCCACCCCCACACTGTTGCTCGCCTCCTCGGGGATGGAACAAAGTGACCTCAGCTCAAAGCTCCTGCCACACCTTCTTAACCCCCTTACGCACACACACACAAACACACACAAATGCCTCACACGCCTGTTATGAGACTTTGAAAAGTGTAATTTTATTTAGTAAGCAGAAGTCTTTTTTTCTATGATGCTACAAGAAGGGAACAAAGTTACTCAATGACAACATTTTGATTCGTATAATTAAAGTATAGAGTAAATAAACTGAGTTGATCCAAGTGTGAAATTATTAGAAAATGTTTCACATTATAAGATGATTTTGTCGTAAGGGTGCAATTCCTTTTTTTTTTTGTCTGTGTGTTTATTATTCCGAATTCATAAACCAGCTTCAGACATTGAGCATTCATTTAGAAGAGCACTACTTATCTTTACTCTTTAGATTTTCAAGGATGAACATCCTGCTAATTTAATTTTTCATCCTGATCAGTATTATTTCAACATTATAATCAGAATTTGTAAAATGGACACACATTAGATTTCCGAATGCTACATCCATACAATTAAAGATTAAGATATTTGTAAATTCAAATGTTTTCAAATACAAATAAAAAGAGTCAGGTGGTGGATGTAAATACTAAAAATGTTTGTACAATTTCGAATGAAAATCCAAAACAAGCTCAGTGACAATTGTCCACACACTGGTTCGTGTGTGCATTTCGCCACCTACTGGTAATTTTTTTTCATGTTTTTTTTTTTTTTTTCCTTTTTCTTCAGTCTTCAGGGCCTTTCGGTGTTCAATAAGCATGCAAAAGTTGCAAAAGAAATTCAACTTCCACACTGTAAGTATAGATACTTACTGAAAAAGAGACTGATTCATCTTAAAGTCATTTGATTTGAAGAGGGCTGGTTGAAAAAAAAATGCAGATGTACTATATTTGGCAAATATGTTTCTGTACACAACAATTCAAAGGTTTGGGGTCACCCAGGCAATTTAGTGTATTCCATTAAAACTAACATACTTGCACAAGGGTTTTCAAAGGGTTTCCAATCATCCATTAGCTTTCTAACATAATTAGAAAACATAATGAACACTGGAGGGGTGGTTGCTGGAAATGTGCCTTTATACACTTATGTAGATATTGCATTTAAAAAAACAGACGTTTACTGCTATAATAGTCTGTTACCACATTAACAATGTATAGCGTGTGTTCCTGATTAATTTAATGTTATACTCATTGAGAAAATAGCCATTTCTAAGTGACCCCAAACTTTTGAACGGTACTGTAAGTGAACAATTTTGTAAGCCAAATAAAAGGCACTGGTATGAATGGACAGAAATTTGGAGTAGCAGCAGTAGGCACCATTGTATTTGTTTTGAACTGTAGAATTTTAAAGTAAAAAGTCATCAGACAAATAAATACTCAAGTAAAGCACAGATACTGAAAATCCATTCATCCATGTACAATATCTGAAAATATGAAGTACTTTACTGTCCAATCAGAAGGCATGTTGTCTAAGAGAGTTGCTATTTGATGGACTGACAAACCTGAGAATGAGACTGAAACAAAACCATTCTAAAGTTGGTTAGTCCAAGAAAGAACCACTCGGCTGCATCCTTCTCACAAAAAATTGCGGGCTCAAAGGTCAAATGTCGAAAAGAAAAAAAAAAAGACAAAGAAATTCCTCCTTTGGAACCCACCATTTTATTTTCACAAATAAAGTAAATAGATAAACATACAGGACTAATATACTACCGTGAACTACTAATGTCTTTTTTTGCAATACTGCTGCCCAAGCGACTCCAATTACAGGAGACAAATTCCTTGAGTGTGTTTGTATGGATCATTGGTTATCCGGCATGATTGTGAGATTTTTACTAGGCCCAGTTTAATTACAGTTCGTTAGCCAGCTATGTATCTAGTCCTATAATTAACAGAAAAGCTCGGAGCCGTTATTTACATTGCCGAGCTTGGACGGAATGCCGCGGCCCCCCCAGCCACCTAAGGGGAGCCTCGGAGGCTTGCTAACTCACAAACTATGTTGCCTCTCAATACAGCAACAACCTGGAGGGTTATTTTCCAACCAGTGAAGGCTTTGAATAGATCCATTTTGACGGCTCAAACATGAGCAGGCTGAGTTGATGTTTTCTATGCCTATCTGTTGCAACATAAGGTGATTGTTAGGGTCAGGTCATTGTCTAGCTTCTGCAGACCTGGTTGATCATTTGAATCAGATGTGTGACGGTAGGGAGACATGGAAAAAATCCCAGAAACCCAGGGCCCGAGGTCTAGGATTTAAGATCCCTGCTAAACAAAGAAGAATCAATTTTTCAGTGGACACGCCAAAAGCGTTTTAGACGATGTGATTTTTCACCTTTTTTTGTATTTAAAAAAAACTCATTTTTGATGAACACTTAGATAAAGGGTGTCTTTCTTCCTCAGGGCCACATACAGAAAACAGAAGGAAGGGCCATTGTTACATCATTACAATTATTCATAAAATGTCTTTCACAAATCGGACCTTGACATGGAGTAAAAAAGTGAATCAACAGATCGTGATTCACACTACTATTGTTATTCATCCAGGCGTTTATTATAAATAGAAACACCGTTGCTACTTTAAATGTCTAATTTGCTGCTGTTGTCAGAGTATGTGAAGCGTATCTCCATCCACTTCCATTTGACTTTTCCCCCAGGCGAATATTGACTCTTTCTAATGAGAGAAATGTGTGAAGCGTTCAATCAATCCATGATAAGCCGGTTTTCGGAAATAGCTCTTAGAAAGTGAAGATAAAAGGTTTACTCACTCCTCTGCTCTTATGTGAAGGTTGTGGACAGCATGCAGGTGGACCGGCTAAGCTGCGGGCCTATTTTGAGAAGAACATTTAAGAATGACAGCCGAACTAATTGAAGAAGAATATACAATGCACCACGCCTACGTCACTACCAATGGGGATGTAGTACTTCTCACACACATACTTGAGTGTCTTCCTGTTGGTTTCACTGCTGGTGCTAAATTTTCCACTGACACTATTATTCAATGATGTTGTCAAGAAACAGAAATTTAAATGCAGCTCTATCTATTAAGCTCGAGAAGCATTTTTGTCATTTGTTTTAAGGGAGTCTTAGAAAAAAAGATTAAAAAAAAATAAAAAAGGCACAGCACATTTTGATCATGTCCGCGCTCACATCTTCTGACAGCTGTAGAAAAGCAGGCAAACGGGCCTGCTGATATTCTTAGCTCCCCTCACGTCTTTTGACTGTCCTTCACAAACGCGTACACAGCTTCGTCCTCCCCCTTCCAATCGGTGCTTCTTGTAAGTCTGACAGGGTTCTGCTTTGTAATTGTCCATCAGGCTCATCAGACGGGCGTCAATCATACTTCTTCTTGACAGCTGTCATTGGGCGTTACGGAAAGTGATGGAAGATATCAAGGTTACTTTCCACGAGATGAGGACAACCACAACATCCTTCCTGATATCAAGGGTCTTTTTTTAGTTGGTACGAAATGTGAGATAAAGGTGAAAATAAGTACGGTGATTTTCCTTTTTAGAGATTTTGCTTGATGTTTGTTCTATTGGTAAGTTAAAATTGTTTATGAGTCAGGCAGGCAGTGGGTCACGCTTGATTACCGATAAAAAATTTTTTTCAAATAAGTAGTTTTAGAAATATTGTTCTATCCCAGCAATAAAACCACTTGTACAATAATAAGAAAAGGACAAAATAAACAGGGGAAAAAAATCCGCACACCTTGTTGCCCAATCTATGAAAAACATCAGTAAATGGAGGCGAGCCACACTTGTTGGTTTCTAAAATAATATGCAATACAGTATGACATCATTAAAAAAAAATAAAACAATCCTTCTCAAGCTTTGGCCTAAATATAAAAGCATTGGTGTAATTGCGATAATTAAACTTACCTCGGAGAACTCACGAACAAGAAGCATATTTTTACGTTAGTGCAATAATTAAAAAAAAACAACAATCAATGCACCTGTTCCAGAATAAAAGGTAAAACATGGGAATAAAGCTGCATTTTCAATCATTATCTTTTTTGTCCTAATGGCAGTGAGCGCTCCAAGCACAACCACATTACTAACCCATTTTTTTTTTGGTTTAATAAAGATCCCGAATTGGGTGAGAACCCTCGTTTTAATCAGGCACAGCATGACAGGACAGCTTAAAAATGATTTTAATTGCCTTGCTTGTGGATATTGTCATTCAGCCAAGACGTTTCTTTCTCAAGGCATTGAATCGATCACAATTGGACTCCTCTGTGTCTGTTTTTTTCTAAAGAAGCCTTGTTACAAGATCTTATTAAGGACTCTCTCTGATGAGGCAAAATTTATTTGAATAACATTGCTATTAAAAACTGCCTGTTCCTGGACAGGGAGCAAAACTACATTTGTGTAATACCAATGAAAGACACTGCTAGAAAAGGATTAAAACAACTGCATATTTATTGAACTTATACAAAAAACATGCAGCTTAACTTGTAAACAAAACAGTGCAAAGGCAACGGCATGATAAATTGACAAGCCACCACTTGCATTCAGCAACTAAACTTTTACAGTGAATGCAATGAAGTTCTTTTTAAAAAAAAAAAAAAAAGGACAAGAGGCATTAATAGCGTAACCTGGTTTGTAATATCTATTTTTAATCCAACATCTTAAAAAAACGGAGCCTATATTTTTAATACTAAAAGTGTTTGTTTTTTACTCAGGCACTAACCAGGCACGCGAGGCCAAAAACACAATGGGGCTGAAATGTGTTGGACACACTCTGAATTCAATCTAACAAACCTGCCAGCCTGCTGGTCAGACAGTTTGCAGAAAGGCAGACGTCTGGGTGTATTACGCTTTCAGCTGTTTTCACGCCCCGGAGAGAAAGAAGGGGAAAAAATACACCTACACATTTTCCGGTTGAATGGTCGTTTCACAAGTGCATGTGATGAAAGTTGAGTTTGTGTACTGATTCAACTGCACGTGGCTGATGAAGGCAGACCCCCCCCCCCTTAGTTCACATTCAGTGTCGTCCACAGTATGAGGCTTTTAAGGTGCAAATTGCACATGGACCAAGCTATTAACATACTGTACAAAAATATCTTTAACTTCATAACACAAGTTCATGAAGAATGAAATAAGTTAAACATTTTAATGGTGCGAGTGTACAGTGCGATTGTTTTGCTCTGGGCCCCGCAGAGGCTTCAAAGTTGTTCTTCGTGGGCCACCTGATGAGCAAGTTCACAGCCACTGACTCATGTCAAATCAGTAACTAGGCTCATCTATCTCGTCGTCGCTCCAGTCAGGAGGTGCATCAGTTCCAAAATATCTATCCCCAAAATTTCCTACCGAAAAGAACAATTTAAAACGATAGTCACATGAGAACAAACTGTTGTAACGCCTTTGTGCATCCAGTAAATATCATAACGAGGAAATGTTACAGCGCCACCTGCAATAGGTATATGAGCTAAAGACCATAAATTTATATATATATATGTGTGTGTGTGTGTGTGTGTGTGTGTGTGTGTGTGTGTATGTATGTGCAAACAATGTGCTGCTCTTTACCACAGGAAGGTTATTTAGTTACTTCACATTCTCTGTAAGATGCTTACCGATGCCAGGTATGATGTGGAAGAGATCGTTGACCTTCTTGTCCACAGCTGTGGTGATGATCTTGACCTGCGGGAAGGCGTAGGCCACCGAGTGCACTCCCATTTCAGCCATTAGCAGAGACACCAGAAGGATTTTATCCTCTTGCACATCATGGTCCTGAAACAGAAAGGTCAGTTGAGGTGTGGTCTTTCAACATGTCTAAAAATGGAAATACAAATGCATACGCACCAGCAGCACTCGAACGGCCATCATGGCTGCAGCGCCAGTGGACACGGTGCAGTCCATCAGAATGACGTGATCTTCGCTTATGTCTTTGGGGAGACGCAGGTAATGAAGCTGAGCAAGAAACAAAGTATGAATTGATGCCATAATATTGTGTGCAGTTTAGATGGTTGTCTCCAGTATCCTATTGTTTTAAACCTGGACCTCAGGTTCTCCTGTGTCCTGGTTGGTCTGGATGAGGATTTTGCCAATGCGGACATCTTTGCAAACGGCCCTTAGAGCGGGCTCCATGGTTTCCCCTGCCCGCAAAATGGACACGCCGGTGATCTGCAAAGAAATAAGAACAAGAATTATAGAGTGATTCAGCGACTTTAGGGAGAAAACTAAAAATATTTGAGAAAAACATTACCCTCTTCCCGTGGAAACGCCTGCCTTCATAGTCCTCTCCCTGGGGTGTCTGGACGACGTGGACCTGTGAAAGCATCAATATGAAATGATTGCTCAAGGCAACCCCAACAATAACCAATCAGTCTCCAACAGTCATCTTGTTATTTTAATTTGTTCACAGCAAGAGTCCCTGTGAACTTGTGGCCCGACAGGACGATCACCCAGAAAGGCTTAAGAACCTGCTAATACATTCTGCAAATGGGCAAAATGGGAAGAAATGTTCCCACTCAAGTAGAAGCTGTTACTATTCTATATTTTGTGAAAGTATAACATTATGGAGCGATATTTTTCTTATTAACCTTACACTTTCTTGCTCTGGCTCCTCGGTGTCAAGTCTGTATTGATTGCGAATGAATGAATCAACCGTGTATCTTGTGCTTAAGCACCTGTGATGGCAGGAAGGAGAGCGCTCGCTCAATCAACAGACGCATCAACCTCTTGGAGTAAAAGATGAACTCATCCCGGCTGGTTTCCTTGTTCCTATAGGAAGAGGTGACAAGTGTACATGTTATGTCCACACAGGCATTTTGATTGCAGCGGAAAACTGTTTCCTTGATTGTACCTGATGATGGTGTGCATGCCTTTGACCTGGGGTGTACTCTCCAGAACGCTGAGCGTCTGCGGAAGCGGTTGAGCTTGGTGTGCAGAAGCCAGGGCTGCCCTGTCCCCATAGCAATAAATAAATGGTGGTGGGGGGATAAGAGGAGCAGGTAAAAAAAAAAAAAAAAAGAAAAAAAAGAGTGGGCATCAGCACCATCCAATGTGCAAGTTCATAAATGCAAACACGCACACACACACACACACAAACTAGTAGTGTGAATGCAAGGAGGAATGAAAAAAAATCACAAACAGCTTTAGGATTGCAAAAGCAGAAAGGCAAAAGAGCAAAGCACACAGTGTCCTTGTTAGAGTCATTTGGTAGAAAATTACAACAGAATAGAGACCATGATAATTGTATATTCTATAAAGTGGATGCTTTCTGTTTGACAGCATTTGGTCTCAGTGAATTGTAATAATTTTCCAAGATTACACACACATATAGTAACTACATATGTTTTGCGTATAGAAACTGTTAGCCGAGGGGGGTTACCCTTTGGCTGCAAACTGAACACACACTGTTACAAGTAGTGATGCAGTCGTGGCTCTAAAATGCTACAGCCAACTTTGTCACTTTAGCCGGATGCAAAGAAAAACAGAAATCATAGCAAATCTGCTCACATATCCCAGCGAAGTTTCCTCTATGGGGAATTTTCGATGAAACACAATGACGACAACGGAGGTGACGCAGACAGATGGAGAACAGAAGATGAGAGAAATGAAAGGGCACAACATCAGGCTGGATGAATGGACGAAGGGCCAATCTGAAAGCTACGTGTTTCCAATGGCCGTCTATCTGTCGAGATAACTTGTGCATCGACTCTGTGCATATGCGTGGGTGGTACAAAAGCTAGCGTGGCCCGTATTTCATCAAAGTCTACAGTCGTGGAAGTTGATATTTCATTTCACTTCCTTTGTATATATCTGTATGTGATTCTGTGGCCCGACGTTCAATGGAAAGAGAAAAAAAAGAAAGCTAGCGCACTGCATGCAGTAAGGGAAACTTGGTGGCTGCTAATGTGTGCAACTGCAGCACCGCCACACGTTTTATTTATCTATTTCTTAGAGTCACTCTCACCCCTGTCGCCAGAGAGAGGAGGGGTCAAACATTCTGCTCTTGACTAATTCTCTTGACAGAAGGCAGCAAGAGTGTGCGAGAGTTATCATTTCTTGAAAAGAGGGAAAAGCAACATCCTGACATGAAATGCTGGCTGCTCCACATTCACCTCACCACCCACTTTAGAGGTAATGTCAATTCTCCAATTGCTTTTCTTAAAGGTCCCATGCCATCAAAATGCGCCCGTCCCCCAACTGTTTTATACATCAAATTGGTCAAAATGAGTCATTTATGTGGTTTGTTAATTGTATGCAATACCCGTTAAAAAGACTGAAGGCTTGCAAAATGAGTGCATCAAAGTTTGGTGCAGTTGAGATTGGTTAATCATTATTCAAAAAGCAAAGCCAAAACTTTGTCTCAAGTGCCAACCTCAAAGGGCAAACATTTTTGAACCGGAATTGTGTTGTCTTTGGGTGCATATGGTGGAGGAAGGCTTTGTAAATGTGAGCTTTCACAATACATTTCTGAATTTTAAGCGAGCGAGATACAGCTGGCCGCGTGTTTTACGACATAACTTACTTTTAGAATTCAGGATAAACCCAAGGATGGAAACTTGCAGTCATTGTCGGAAAAATATATGTTCGTGATGCACAGGTTATATTCAAGTGAATGGCCTGCACAATCCCAGCCCGTCCGCTTTTGATCCCTGCCAACGTGATGTGTCGCATTTCACCTCGGGACACTTACAACAAATTATCTTGCAAATTTCATAAAAGGAATTGCCATGGGACCTTTAACACAATTTGGGAAGAGTTTTGCGCCCTTATTAATTTGAATTGGCCGGGTCTACAATTGTGGTGCTTGGTGATGTCACACGGCAGCCAGCAAACGGGTGAAGGCGGAAGAGCTTGGCTGCTTCCCTCTCTTTTCCACCGCCTTGCAGTAAGAGAATGCAGCAGCAGTCGGGGGAAGAGGGCGGATATGTTGAGGAAAGGATGGATGACAGACAGGATTAAAGGCCACTCTACCTGACGCTGAGCTCGCGCTGTGAGCCGTGGAAGGTGGTGGGATGACGGTGTGGTGGGAAAAGAGTGGGAGAGCAATTCATTGTGAGTGTGCAAGTGCACATGTAGGTAGAAAGGAACAATAAAAGCGTAATGTGCCTCGACGATAGAATGAGACTGTGTGATAGAATTCCAAACAAAGTTGTATGAGGACACTGCTCCTAATTAGGGACATTATGTTTCCACATAATGGACTAATATTCCTATTATATGGAAACAATAAGGAGCCATTACGAATCACGACATTCACCCGGAAAAGTCTGATAATTCAGAATGATAACTATTAAAAGCAGCCCATCTTCTAACCACTAGAGGGAGTACTAGAGCGAGGCAAGCAGGCTCAAATACAGTACTGTACATGGACAGGAGTGAGGAGAAAGGCCTAAACCTGGACTCATTCATCATGAGGGTTGGGCAGGACCCCTGTGTTCACTTCAAACATATCATCATACCAAGCCATTATGTACTTTTTTTTTTTTTTTTTTAACGTCTAACTTTGCCAACCTGTTGGGGAAAGGTTATTTTTTACTCGAGGGCGCTGATGTGTTTGGTATGGAAGAACTCGACAGGCCCTAAACATAGTAAATAACACTAGCAAGGAGGAGGGCCTAAGTCTCAACTCACACACTTATAATTAACTGGCATGATGTGTCTGCTGCGTGTGCTTGCTTTAGGTCAAGAAATTTCTCACCTCCTCCAGCTGACTGTGGACGTGCTGCACTATCAAATCAATGGCCACCATGTTTCCGCCACCTGGTGGAATAACAGAAATCAAAGTCGATATTAATAATGGGGAAATAACTTCCAAAGCAATTGCTTGTTGGGTGTCCATCCCTTTACTGTTCACAGTAAGTCATGCAATGGCGTGTACATGGATGGCATACGTACCCCGAGGCACCACAATATCAGCCAGACGCATGGTTGGTTCGATGTACTGCTCAAAGGATGGCTTGACAAACTTATTGTACTGTTTGATGACACCCTCAATGTCCCGGCCTCGCTCGGTGATGTCCCTCCTCAGCCGCCGCACGAGACGGATATCTGAGTCCGTGTCGACAAAAATCTTCATGTCCAGCAACTTCACAGGAAAATGAAAAGTGTTTAGGTTAAAATTATTTGATCTGTGTATTTTGGCAGGGACGGTATTTGATGGCACAGGTGAATTCAATAGGAGGGCAAAAAAAAGCCAAATTGATCAGATTATGTTGTTGGACAACAACACTGAGCTTACCTTCAAGAGCTCTTTATCGACAAAGGCCATGATTCCTTCAAAGATGATCACACTGGCTCCATACACTGTTTTCTGTGGTGGATACATTTGTAAAAACATTAAGGATGCAGTAAAAGTACGTACTTCCCTGTACTGGTACACGTACGTGTATATGTGACGTAAACAAGTGCGCGACATCAGCAGATCAGCAGAGTTATTTTAGTTTTGGGCCATGTATATGGGAACCAATGTAACTTTTACACTCTGGGAAATTACATTCAAATATGTGCTTATTCAAGCCTCCAAAATTCCTTCACCATCGAGGACGTAGAAGTACTTTAATATTTTGGCATTATCACCTGCAAGTGTCTATGCATAAATGGGCTACAAATCAGATAAAGGTGCTTTAAAGCCCGTTTCTCACTGAGCTAGGAACAATTGCAAATGTCTTTTGGAAGGCGATAAATGTTGCGTTCTTATCAGGGTTCCTTCAAGGTTGCAACTGTTTGCCTGATATTTTCTTGTCAAAAGGAAATTTTGTATCATTCTCTTTT
Source organism: Syngnathus floridae (assembly GCF_059516105.1). Taxonomy (NCBI): domain Eukaryota; kingdom Metazoa; phylum Chordata; class Actinopteri; order Syngnathiformes; family Syngnathidae; genus Syngnathus; species Syngnathus floridae. The sequence continues at coordinate 11,845,382 of NC_142414.1, read as the reverse complement.
GGGGAGCTTTAACACCCCTGCAAATGGGCTAGACACGTCTGTGGTGCAATCATTCTGACAGGCTTTTGATTATTTGGTACGTTCAAACTTACCCACTCCTTCTGTCTCCCGTGAGTTGTGAAATCATACACGGGGATTTTCACACTCTTGCCCTGCTTGAGCTTTCGCAACGTGTGTGTCAGCAAATCAAAGTCGAAGGCATCGGGGTGGTCAAAGTTATAATCGTTACTGGCAGCCCGCATCTGTTGTTCTGAGGAGAGGACCTGTGGGAAACCATCAGATTCACGTTTCATAAATAATGCAGCTATAGCATTGTTGCATAAATGCAATCATTATCATATAATTTGATCAATAATGGTAAACACGTTCATTCAAATCGTTTAATTTGACTGACATGAGTATTTGAATGATTGGCAGTTTATCATAAAACAGATAATGGGAAAAAATTATTTCAAAATATCTTAACCTTTGTCTCCATGTTGAAATTTCATGGTTTGTCAAATGTTTTCTGAAGTTGGTTTTATAAATCAAATTTTAAAAAAAATCATATATCTGAATATGCTTTTTTGATGAAAACGAGCACACATCTTAAGAGCTGCATTTCGTGGGGGTTCATTTGCAAATGGTCCTTAAGTCGCTCAAGCAGGGCTGAAACAACAAAACATAACAGTGATAAAAATTGCTAATTGAAAGTGTTGGCAATGAATTTTATTATCAATTTGTTGTTTCATTTATTTTCATTGAGCTGTTGTGCCTGATATTATCAGTCACCCGCTCTGTTGCCGTGGGACCCAGAGCCTGCACTCAATTACATATTTATGTCTCCAAACTAAACAGGAAGGCCACAAATGATTCCTAAATCGACAGCTCGACGCCCCAGGATCCACCCGGCCGGTTAGATGGCTGTGAATGTGGCATCTGGACCGGATATTTATTTATTTACCGTAATTTCCGGACTATAAGTCGCGGTTTTTTTCATAGTTTGGGTGGGGGGGCGACTTATACTCAGGAGCGACTTATATATGTTTTTTTTTCACAAATTTTTACTTGATCATTAAGACATCACTTACAAGTATAGTTGACCACTTCCCATGTTATTTTTAGTATAGTTGATCACTTCACATGCTTTTATATCTTTATCTTGAACATATTCAAAACATAAAAAATAGAGAAAACATCAAATAAAGCAATTAACACTTTAAAGCACCATATCCAAGTCCACTGTCTGCTGTATGTACACTTGCTCCATTTTTGCTCCTATTATATTTATTATTATTATTTATTATTATTTGTTTATTTATCATTTATTCAACACTCTTATTTATTCATTGTTTGTGCCTTCTTGTTTTGTTTTGTGTTGCTTGTATGCACATGTGTACTATCTCACCAAGGGATAGTGGAAACGTAATTTCAATCTCTTTGCGTGTCTTAGTATATAAAAAAAAAAAAAAAAAAAATCAACAATAAAGCAGACTTTGACTTTGATAAAACAACCCAAAAAAATTATATTTTCAGACGAAACTGGATGAGGGCGCTCTAAATTTCACCGTTGGCCGTGACTCATCAACTGGGTGGGCTTAAGAAAAATGGCACCAAAAAGAAACTCATATTTTGCAGGTTCCAAACTTCAAGTTGTAAAATATGCAGCTGAAAACAGTAATCGAGCAGCAGAAAGAAAGTTTGGAGAACCGTGATGTACCAATGGATTACTATTTCAAGTGACGTCAGTAGCGCGGCGCGGCGGTTGTTTACATACAAACGTGCCCACACAAGGACTGCCGGCATCATTAGCGGTGATCATTTCTAAGTGACACGGAGGACAAAGAGTTTGAAGGAATTAAGGATTTGGAGTGACATAGAAGGTTTGAAAAACTATTATGGCTTTTACGCACGCCCGGTCCTACTCTACTGAGTCGGGGGCTGGCGCTCGGCCGAGTGGTTGTCCGCGAACGGTGCGCGGGGCTCGGACATGGCCATTACGCACGCACGGTCTGTCTGGAAGTCCACGCCGCCACACGCTTGGAAGTTTGTTTTGTTTAATAAAGAGCCGTTTACCAAACCCACGTCTATCCTTGTACTTTGTTAACGCTACAATATAGTTATATAGTAGATCTGTGGAATAAAGACGAGGCTGACGTCAGGACGCACGCGCGGCGATGTTGACAAAGGACGAGGAATTTGATCGATGGATTTAATGGAATTAAAATGCACGGATGGTTTGATAATATTATTGGCTTGTATTATAGTTATTTGAAATATAGTTTATCTATCGTTATATGAGCCTGTGGAATATTTTGAAATGCAAGCGCCCTCAGCCGTGCGCACCCATTGTTGACAAAGAACGATCGATGGAGTTAATGAATTGGAGTGACACCGATGGTTTTATAAACATGTTATTCATGTAATAGTTGTCCTTAATCACTCTATATGTTACGTCAGGCCCGTTCTCAGCTCTTTGTTTGAGTTTGTCACGTTAGCATACCTATCGTTTAGCCTGTTGTTGCTATTTAATGAATTGGAGTGACACTGATGGTTTTATAAACATGTTATTTATGTAATAGTTGTCCTTAATCACTCTATATGTTACGTCAGGCCCGTTCTCAGCTCTTTGTTTGTGTTTGTCACGTTAGCATACCTATCGTTTAGCCTGTTGTTGCTATCGTTTAGCCTGTTGTTGCTCGTTCATGACTGTTTTTGGTGTGGGATTTTGTCGAATAAATTGCCCCCAAAATGCGACTTATACTCCGGAGCGACTTATATATCTTTTTTTTCACTTTTTGGGGCATTTTATGGCTGGTGCGACTTATACTCTGGAGCGACTTATAGTCCGGAAAATACGGTAAATTGAAAAAATGCAACCTGACTCTCGTCACGGACAGGATTCCGCCAAATAGGTTTAAGAAATCTTGTTGTTCCAATTACATTTGCAATGTGCTCGTGGGGTATGACAAACAGTTCATTTCAAATAATGTATTCTTGCCCACAGATTCAAGTTCAAGAGCAAAAAAAGTGAGTAGAACTACAATTAAATGTACCACGGTGACCTTTGCACCAGGTGGTCAAACACTAAAACGTTATTTGGACATTGAGACGTCTCAAAGAAAATGAATGACATAATTTTATACTCCTCTACGTGATGAATCTAATACACATGTGAGTTTAAACTCAAAACAGATTTCAGAAACATTTTAGAGGTCACCTCCTGGACACAGCAGTGTGGAAATTGGCACTTGTGCCGGCCGGGTTCCAGCGTCGCTGATCACAGTGACAAGATTACATAACCACAGTGGGCGGGTACATGGAGAAGCAGGAGCAGTGGGCTTCCTCACAACACTTTGCCCTCCTTAAGACACTTCTGAGCTCTAATATTGAATCCTTCCCTTCAGACGGAATCACTCAGGGAACCAAAAGCAAACAAAGAGTTTTTCTCTTTGATCCACAATAAATGACTGCACTAAATTGTCGCTTCGGCGCTCGCTAACCAGTTTGACCAGACTTAGATTAAATAAAAAAACGAGACAGTGGAAAAACCGGGTTGTCATCTGAGGGACCATGCCGAGACAGCCATGTTAAATATTGACATAGTGTCAGCGAGCTGTTGCATACCTTGTAAAAGGAGTCCATGGAAAGGAGGACAACCCAAGGAACGTCGAGGGCTTCGATGATTTTTCTAGCGACGGTCGTCTTTCCCGAAGCACTGCCGCCGCACAGACCTGTCACACAATGTTGACATCATAACAGTGGACGCTAGTTTGTATTTTGTTGTGTTAATAGACAGTAGCACACCACTGTATATAATTTCACGTGAGAATTTTAAAGGCAGGCTAAAGCTGAGACAATAGATTACTGAATAACGCATGCTCAGAGAGAAGGGAAAAATATGGTGTATGACAGGCCGCTAAAGACTATTTGGGTATCAAAGCGTTTCGCTACGACTTCATCTGAACAATAAACAGTATAGGGTTACATCAAGCGCAGCAACAATGGCTGGCTTTTCCCTTCACACAAAGACCCTTTCCCCTACACTTCAACAAGCCCATTGTTTAAAGGACAAGTTATTAAACATGATACTAAACAAGAATAAAAAAAATCAATTCTCTATGAGCAAACTTAATAAACACAAATATGTATACTGCAAGCATTCAATGGTGTTTCTTGGCAATGCACACGCATGAATAATCCTACCAATGACAAAGGCCTCCTTGGACTGGGTGCCATGTTGGTTGTACCAGGGGGGACGCCCAGCCGTGTAGATGGTGCGCTTGGAGGTGCGGAGGAGAGGCGGCTCAGACTTGCACTGACTTGTGGTCCTTTTCCTCGGTGAAAGGCCCGTGCTCACCGAGGGGAGGAGGCGGTCCAGTGAGCCATCACCACTTCCGCTACAAACACACAACAGAGCTCGTCACCATCACTCAGTAAAGGTATACCGGCACTTCCAAGATCAATCAGTGTCCCTGAACCCACTGTGCTTGACCTTGCACAGTATTGTGTGCATTTTAAACGTAACCCACCACGATACTGGGGTGCATTTAATGAGATGGCAAAATAATTAAGAGAATATGTACACTAACACACCCACACCGGATCACCTAGCTGCGAGGCGGATGTGCCAACCACAAAACACCCAAATCAGTAAACCAAGATCACAATATCACCCTCTTTATAATGTTCAGACTGGCCACAGCAACTCCACCATAAAAGGCAGTTTATCAAATGAATACCTGTGTAACAGTATCTGTCAAATCTGATCAATAAAAGTGATAGCGACTGAACATTGTTCGACAGATGGGTTTGCTACTTGGTTGGTGTATAACAAAGGCTTAAAATCCCAAGACAACTAGCTCGTCATGGTGTGACTGGTCACCATGTTAACAGTAAACAAGAGCCAGATGCGCTGAGTTACTGAGTATTGAGGGTTAATGTTTAGTTTTTAACCAAGCTTTGGCTAATCCAATCTAACTCCGACAGGAGCCAAAGTACACAAAGTGACCCAAATCCATGACAACAGCTCAGCTGTTTGCGGGACTGAGTAATGTGCCTGTTGCATGCTGAGTAAGGTTACAATTCCTGGAAACCACAGTGTGTCGTCTCAAAAGGATGTCACGAGGTATGATGTTGGTCGTTCAAGATTCAAATGCTACTGACACTGCAACTAAGGATTTTTGGAATAACAGATGAAGCTGATAGTTATGAATCGTAGACAACATTTTGTGCCCATCTCTATTCAAAAACACGTTTACAGGCACTTTAAATAACTTAAAATTGCCTAAATCCTTGGCAAAAAAAAAATCAACAGATGAATCAATTATTAAAATCATCGTTAGCTGCAGCTCGAGTTTAACGATTTCTAGAAACGATTAATCATTTATCAAGAACATTCTTGATTAATTTAACAATCGATTGTTTGTCGATGAATCGATTAATTGTTGCATACTTAACACAAATACACACATGTACAAATAGTCGTAATGCTGATTTTCAGCAATTCACTTGTTAGGCAGAACACTGACCACATTATCCGAGACATCCACACCTCACCCAGTGAGTGCTGTAAAAAGCCATGTGCCATTGTTCCAAAAGACCGTCGCTGTACAAATGTACTCGTAAGCAGGCCTTTCAGTGTTTTTCCCACTAAACTCAGTCCACCCACCTTTATAGTGGCAACATGCCTTTACAGGAGTGCGAAGTGTTCAGAGGTGAAGAGCACAAGCATTTATCTTATCAGCGCGGGGTCACCGTAGCATGGACCGAGTCAGTGAGAGCGTACATACAGCAACCACTTAGTGGGTTATGCGTTAAAACAAAACTGGAGTGCAATCAAAGATGAGCGTCGCTGGTGAAAATGCTGAATCATGCACTTCTGTATTTGCACTCACTCGCTATACACTGATGAACTGAGAACGAGGGCAGGGGTACCTTGAAGCACAAATCTTACCCAAGGTCAACAGCATAGAACATTTCTAAATATAACGCAGTGTTGTATCGTTACTACCACACCTTTTGACGAGTTTCTTATTCATCTTATTGACTCATCACTACATGAAGCATTGCAGACAAAAGGTAATACTTTCGATTTGGTACCATGTCGAGGCTTGTTAATCGCAAAGGTAATGCTACTACCGTATACTACTGTTATGTCTGAGCACTATTATAAAATTTCAAGTCTTGTCTCATTGTCATCGTCATGACCCCAATCAAAGTTATAGCAGCCGTATTATTAGTTCATCATAGCAGTCGTAATATTTGTTCATCAAACACTTCTGCATTGATTGCATTACCACCTCTGGCAACTGCTTCCTTTTCTTCTTACCCAGAGTTATTTTGTAAAAACATTTGACATTTGACCCAACTCTCTACTTACACACATTAAGAACATTTCTAGAGTCAGCACTATCGTTAAGATGCATCCTATTCTCTCAGCATGTGATGCAGAAATGATACATGCATTTGTTATGTCGCACCTCCATTATTGTAGCGTATTGCTCCCTTCTTTTCTTATTTCCAGTACTAAAAGTCCCCGTTACTAGCCAACTTACATTTGCTTCCGGTCCATTTGAGTTGCGATATTACACAGCTTAGCGCCTTCTTATCTCTTTGACTTAGTGGTGCCATATATGTTCCGTCACAAAACGCTAGCCTTTTAGTAACCCTGTGAGGCAAAAAGAAGTCTGCAGGTTCGAGAGCATTTTCTCCAGACTCCAGAACTCTGGAATGCCTACCCACAAATATCAGAGCCTGTGTAGAACAGAATAGAATGCCTTTATTGTCATTGTACAACAGGTATACAATGAAATGGTGTACGTGAAGCATTTATGTTTCGATCAGGCTTTTAATTCAGATAAATGCATTCATGAAAACGTATCCAGTGAGAAGAAACCCGAACGACAAAAATCCACTCACATACTGAGTGAGTCTCAAGCGCCACAACCAAGTATGTCAACAAACACCCAAAGAATGTGCAGAGCTATTGAATGGGGTTTGGGATTTACAAAGAGTCATGTAGAACTCATTACACATGAATGAGCGAGACAAATTCCATCTACTGATTTTCTAGACTGCTTAACCTGTTGGAAGTCCATAACACCTGGCATCGAGCCGACAACACCCTGGATTGGTCGCCAGCCAATTGCAGGGCACATATAGAGAAAAACCTATTCACACTACAGCATTACAAATGAATCCAATAAAGTGCACTTACCGGCCATCTGATGTCAGTATCCAGCAACCAGATATTCTGGCTCCTGAGTAATTCGGTAGAATGCTCATAGGTACTGTAGAGACGAGGGAGACTTCCACCACTTTAATTTAACTGCAGACGTCCACCCTCGCTTTCATATGTACAGTACATGCACACTCTGCTGCATTTGTGCTGAAACGTCAAATGTGAGCTACAGTGTGGAAAACAGGGTTGTAGGGGATCATCTTGGAGGAGAAACGAAACTTTACAACATGCTTTCCGTTTCCTTTCTTTTGGCCGGCGCGCTCGGGGTCCAACCACAGCACCAGCAGCCCCTTGCAGGCTCCACCTCCTCTCCTGCCCCTTCCCACCAACAGCGAATGCAAGAGGACGGATCCGCCCTTAGGACTAAATTCATTAGGCGGTATTAATAGCGGCAGTTTTGCCAAAGAGTCTCCCGTCAGCGAGCACGCTTACGTCACTCGCGAGTCATCTGTGGTTGACAGCGCGCGTGCACGGTGCAGCTGGGGCTGAAATAAGTAGCAGGAGGACTGAAAGGCTGGGGGCTAAAAAGTAGGAACAAACAAGTTATTATTCTAGCCTAGCGTCTGAATACTCGGCAGCTAGGAGAAGGCTGAGTAGGGAGGGAGGGAAGTTGTGTTTTCCCCCTGCGGGGACTCCTGTGTCTCACAGTGCTTTACACCAGAGTCACACACACGCACGCACAAACACATTGCATGATGAAATCCACCCCTATCTTTCATAAGAGTCTGGCGCGCTCTCGCGGACACACACGCGCACACACACTTCATAAACAGCATGATGATATCCGACACTTCTCATCAGCTGACACCGCTCCTCTGGTCCCGCCCACTCCAGTCAAAACACAAACAAATCAATATGTTCATATCAGAACTGTACTTAAGTAATTGCTTGGCAGCGTGGGGAAAAACTAACTTGTCACTTCATGTGATTTAAATCAGCATAAGACCGTCTTTCATCTCGAATACTTGCAAATAAGTCACAAGAGCTGCTTCCTTACTAAAATGTCAAGTGTGAGCACTGAGAGTCGCTGCAGTCCAAAACATCAGACGGCTGCGTTCAAATTTAATAATGTGTTACAAAGTTGAAATAGCAACAACAGAAAGTAACTGCGGAATATTCTACGGTCCCCACTGCACTTGTTTAACTCACTACTTAAAATAAACAATACTGAAAAAAGCCCCTGGCAGTCTAGAAGGAAGTCATAGAACATACAAGATAATCATAACTTATGTATTTAAAACAACTACATAGCCATCTATATTAATGCTACCATATGATGGGAAATTGACACATAGGCTAGATATTGACATCTATGTGGCGTGCTGGAACATTTTCACATCGTTCCCATTGATTTCAAAGGGGAACGGAAAATTACAGTCGTATCAGATCCTTAAAATGCGGTTGCTTTGATGATCAAAAACCTGAACGCAAATAACACTCCTTCCCCTTGTGGAAGTGGGCCATTTATTACTTTGAAATGGGAGCGACGCGTCACTGGGCACATCAAGGCAAGTAACACCATCTTGTGGCCAGTTGAGCATGAACAGAGTCAACTTGAGAGCTTCACTGACACATTCACATTTTGGAAAAACTAAATGTAGACGCAATCACTCCCGATTCATTTAGTTACCACCGTTTAACCTTCTTCAAATACAAGAGCTTATTCTGCTGAAACTTTCCCACGATATATAACGTTCAATTTTGTCTTCTCGTTTTGTTTTAAGAGATCAAGCAAAATCGACCATAACCACGGTTAAATAGATGCCATATTAATAGTTAAAAGTCGGTGTGTCCATTATAAACAACGTCTTCAACTGGTTGGAAGTAAACGTGTTCAGTTCTTACAGCCAACCATTGGCTCCTATGCCAGGTCTTATTTCTCTGATGACAACTGTTCGTGATTGCTGCTGACGAATAAAGCACTTGCCATCATTTCCCAGTTTGTAAAACAAGCGTCTTGAATCGAAAGGTGTCTTACCTGTTTGAAGTTTTGTCGACCTGCTCCATTTTGGCGAGCCTTTCTTCCATGCTAGCACCAGACACCGCTAATCTGTTGACAATCTACGTTTTGCCGCGTAGCATGATGGGATATGAAGGCATCCAGTGTTTCAGTAAACTACAATGACAGCGGCATTCAATTCACGTTGCAATACAAGTCCCAGAATGCAACTGTGCGCTTCCGTTCGCCCACAAGCAGCGTGGGCTCACTGCACTGTACGTTGCAGTGCCTGGCTTGAAGCCTTGTGCCTTTACCAAAAAAGGAAGGGCGTCAGGCTCAGACCACGTCTGAATGGAATGAATCATCTCATTTTATTTCGCAAAGCACATTTTATTGGGGAGTCTCTATAGTTTTAAACAATATATTGATATATGCATGACAACATTTGAGTGGGACACAGTGATTAAACAATGTTTGTGGCAATTAGCACACTGTATCTGTGGGTATTACCAGTCCATCCTCCACAGAGCTGCAATTTGCCTTCAGGGCAGATTTCATGCAAAATATTCGATATTGGTAAGGCTATGTTCAAAATGTCCATCTTAATCAATTCCTCAATGTTGGACGACAACAGATGCATTGTGCATGGGTATAACACAAAATACACACTAAGAGAAAATACAAGGGCAAATCGGACAAATATAGTAATGGCTTTTTTTTTTCAACAAATCTTTATTAATTAGTTGAAGGATAATGAACAATTCATACAATACATTTGGGAGAAAACTGTTACCAGTCCAGACTCACAGGAGGGAGAAAGCCTCTTCTGTTAGATACAACACAGCTTTATTTCAGATATTGTTACTACTTCACCATTGTGAGCTACAACACCATCTCTTAAAACTCTCAACCAATATAATGACACCTGCGAATTAAGCCGATGTCTTTTACTATTCTAAAAGTAGGTAGCGTACAAATAAAGGTGTATATTTCTGAGACGGTCTTGACCGGATTTGAGGAAAGTCGCCTCATTTTTAGGAAACAACAAAGGGAAGACACTTGAGTCTGCTGTTGTCCGGCAAGAAAAGTCACACCACACACAGTCCAGATCACTAGAAAGCTCAAACAACACTCGTATTTCAAGCCTATTTCATGGTATAGTAAGGGCACAAAATACTGAAACAAACACATGTACATATGCCTTGTTGTCCCATATTGAATAAGAATAAAGGACAATCCCTATGTATTTGTCACGATGTATTTTAAAAAAACAAAACAAAAAAACTTTCTTAGAGTAATCAAAAATGGCAAAATAACAGTGTATGCAGACAAATAAGCATACGATATATGCGGTAAAAAAGCACTTTCAGAGCAAACAAACTAAGTTGGTAATTGAGGAAAAAGCCATACAATTGTGTGAAGACGTCAATATCAAAACATAAGCAAGCACACAAACTCAGCTAAATATGGTGTATTGCTTTACTCTCTAAACATGTTGCAGTTAGCGCACACGGCGTGATACATAGGCGTTTTCCATACCATAGGAAGACTGATAGTAAAGGGCGTGATAAAATACCCAGGTAAAAGCGGCGCTAAACTATCATATTGAAAAACCAAAGCTTGCCCGGAAAATGGGACGCTAATAATGACATATAACAAGCAATTGATTCTGTGCCGGTTCATAACACCCAACAGAAAGCATTATAGATTCTTCATTTCCTGGTCATTACAAAGTTGCGAAATGTTACACACACGCACATATTCTCGACTCGACTCTGATGGAAATGAATCAGTGCTTGTCTAATAAATGTGACCGGATAAACCTGGATAGTAGAAGGTAGTCCATCCCATCAGGAGAGAAACGGACATGCATAATCATCTCCACCTTGATTAAAAATGGAGAAACATCTGAGCTTCGCACTATAAAAAAAGGTCAGGTGTGTCAATATATATCCTAATCACGCTATGAATCAGACGTGACCGGCCTGATTGACTGACGGCCTTTAGCAGACCTGCTGAGTTGTCTCGGATCGTTTAAGAAACAAGTTGGCAAGAGCGCGACCTAGATTTCTACACATGCGTCATCTACTTTTCTGGATTTCTCATTTGCTCACTTCATTAATAAAACAGTGGATTCAAGTACTATCTACGCTGCTTTTCTCTGATTGCACATTTCAGTTTTTTGCACACATCAGATGTGGTAATTTGATAAAATGGGATTCATATTTCTTTGAACACTCGATCTACAACTATCATTACAGGAGGTGGCAATTATGGCTTTGTGCGGTGGGTTAAAACTTCATAGTCATGCTCGACGTGATCACAGAGGTGTCCATTATCCGTAAATAGAATCTAAAAGTCTGTCCCGAGAATAAAATATCTTTGTTCCTGTGTGACAGCTACTAGGTTACATAAGTACTTTCTCAGAGTGCAAAATCACAAGAGGGGAACGACAAGGGTTAAAGTGCAATGCAATATCTTTGAACATCCAGGTGTAAGTTCATATATATTATTATATGTGAATCATGATTTGCAATGATAAAAGCTCACTCTCCTAAACCTCTACAAAAGATAGCATTTTCATTCTAGTCTGATCTCTTTAGGATAAAGTAAAAGCCAAAATACGGCTTCTTTAAAAAAACAAAAACAATTTTGACCTTACTTGATTGTGCTGCAACAGTGCAACCATCTTCATAAGAATTTTTCCTTCGGTCAAATTGGCTTTACCAGTCTGACATTAGTGACAGTATTTCAAGCTTTTTCATTTTCTGTTGAAATTGATTAAATTGACACCATATAGAAAAAAAACAATTTCTGCTTACTAATAATTAATTAATTATGAGTTTCAAAGTAAATTTACCCTTCAAGTGGTACACAGACAAAATTAAACAAAATATTTTAGGGCAAAATAGCTTAAAAGTGATTTGCTTCATTGGTTAAAAAAAAAAAGTCTGATAAACATGTAACACAAAACATTCCTGACACACATGATCAATGATGGTTTTGTTAGATGTATAAATGTGACGGCATCATTGCTTGGAGTATATAGCTATATACTAAGTGTTTATGTACAGAGTAGAACTGTGAAAGAAATGCAAGTGCACATGACGTTACCATGCTAGGAGAAAAATGTGTTGCTGTGAAAGGCAACATTGCTGAAGTCTTTGATTTCATTTTGTGAAAATCCCGCTGAGTGCAGGAACTAAAGCGGGTGCCTTAAAAGGAGCTAACTGGAATGGGGGAAAAAAAAAAAACATACTCTTTACGTTTGTACTTTCCAGAACCTGCAGCCACAATTTCTGTTTCCTCAGTGCTCGGTTCTCACAAAGTTCAATCACATCTGCTGGAGCAGTTGTTTTGTTAGCAAAATAAAAAACAGCTACTCAGACAGCGAAAACTTTTTAGGTTTGCTTTGTCGCGCAGTGGAACCGTTGAGCTGTTGGCTCGGATCTGGATCGGTAATGTCCGTAAAGTCAGGGCTATGCGCGGGGGACTGCGTTGAGTCAGAGGACGGGGTGGAGTCAATCGCTGAGTACTGATTGACGTTTGCTTCTTCAGTCTGTGTTTGGAGAGGAGCAGGGAGTCGCTCTTTGGGTTTGCGACCTCTTTTTTTGCCAGCGGTGGCACCGTTCCTCACCTCTTCTCTAATGCCGTCATAATCCAGTGCTTTATTCTTGCTGCTAGAAATCCCTTCACCGTCTGATGCACGGAACCAATTCTGATGCAATACAAACATTGTTAGTGCTAATTAGAAGCTTTAAAGTGTGGCAAAATTACGTCAAGTAGATCAGTGACTTGGTTCCAGTAAATGGGTGGATTATAATATAGCGTACTATGGTGGACAAAATATCTCTACTGAAAACAAACAACAACCAAAACGGCTGTCATCTTCAGCCTCAAGGGATTTTTAAAACAGTATTTATCCTCATGTTAATGGTTTAAAGACTGTACCCAATTGGTGTTACTGTTTGCGACCTACCTGTGAGTGTGTCTTGCTTATGTGATACTTGACTCCACTCTCTGAATTAAACTCCTTCTGACAGATCAGACACGTGTATTTTGCCAGTTCTCCACCTCCCTGCAACACATATACAACTACAAATATTACAGAGCACCTTTCAGAGCATGTTATTGAGAAAATGATGATGAATGATGATGAACATGCAAAAAGAAAATGGATTCTTAACATTCAAGTCTGCAACAATGAATTGTCGTACATGAATATCTTTAATCGAGTATGATTACGTCTGCAATGTCAGGGGAGGTTTTGATGACTGTTAATACCTGGCTACAGTTGGCAAGATGGGCTTTCAGTCCAGACACACTGGAATAGACAGCCTCGCAGTTCTGAACACAACAAAAACAAATCAATCAAAAGGCCACCAAAAACAACGGCATTATTTTCATAAACATAAAACACAGACTTATTTGATTGAAGACTAGAAACAGATTTGTTGGCATGTGAAACCTGAAACACTCTTACTTCATTGGTGCAGCAGATGAAGCCATTTTCCTTGACTTGAGTCTTCCAGGTCTCTAGAAGCTCCCTGCTGAAGTTGGGAAGGCCTGGGCGGGTATAGTTTAGCTGTACACAAGAAAGTGATCATTAACTGTGTTCATGGTCAGCACAGTAAAGTTTTCCTTTTTCTTCCTTACCCTTTTGCTGTCAGGCACCAGGTCATCCTTGATACGACGCTTGGTACCCCAGTCTTTGGCGAGCTCGTCTTCTGCAATCTCCTGCAGGTGAAACACTGCCACTTGAGCTGAGCGCCGCCTCACTCTTCCACTAGGTGTGCGTTCAAAATCCTCGGGAAGGCTTTGATTTTGTGCTGCCTTTTCCTTGACTCTGTTCTTCACTTGACTGCCTTCGTCTTTAACCTTGTCCTTCTCCCGGTGCAACTGTGTTTTTACATGCCATTCGGGCTGGCTTTGCTCTCTTTTCATGGCTGAAAACTTCTCAAAGGTGACCTGGAGGAAAAGTAAGACATGATGCAATTTAAACTAGGACATTTTTCTTCAAGAAGATGCCCGTCATATTTGCTATATTACCCTCTCTTTGCCACTGTTGTTGTTGTTGGTGGTGTCGGTCCTATTGTCTTTGTTGTTGGTGGTGGTTGTCGTAGTCGACTTGATGGTTGGGGGGTGCTCAGTACGTACATGGTAGTCCCTGCCAGCCTTGGAGCGATACGTTTTTTCACAGTGCTGGCACAAAAACCTGGCTTTCTCAGCATCAGAGAACTCACGTCCACAACGCTTCTGGTGGTACTGGTAGCCCATGAGACTGGAGAAGTGAGCTGAACAGCCCTGCACATTAACAGAGGGACAACAAGGATGCATGAAAAATATTGTTCCCAACTGTCAGCATGAAATCATGCTGTTGGCTCTCCCTTGCTCTCTGGTCTCTGAAATCATGCTGTTGGCTCTCCCTACCCTCCCTCCCTCCCTCTCTGTTCCATTGGCATTGCATTTGGATGGAATGTAATGAGAGGGAAATATTGATACGATTTTGGGCAATGTGTATTACAAGGCAGGAAAGAAAGAATAGATTGGTAAAAAGGCCAAAAGAGAAATCACAGCTTTGCATAACAAGGAGCCTAATGTGAAATGGGAGGTGCAGCATTGCAGGGACTGGAAAGAATGAGCGAAACAAAAATCAATTACATACCTCACTAGGACATTTGATTCTGCCCATCTGTTTAAGTATTCGGCAAAGTCGTTCTCTCTCCTCATGCTCGTCGTCCATCTGGCCTTCACTCCTCGATGACTGGAGGGTGGGGAGGGATACACGTCAGTGTTTCTTCAAAGTCATGAAATGTATTTTCCATTTTATGTGTTCACAAGCTATGACGATTAAATGTCTTCAAGGTGAGGCTATTTTTCATGGTAATTTATGACACCTGTAAAATCAGAGTGTTGTACCAAGCCTCCGTCAAAAGAGCAGAACAACAGATGGCAGAGCTGCCATGGAGAAGAAAGATATGCACATGACTGGAGAGAGCATCCCAGCAGAGAGACCTTCATGTGTTTTCTCATGTTAACATATAGCATAGCTTTTGATGAAACCGTGATATAATATCGACAGCATTGTTTAAATGCTTTTATGGTAAACAGCGCATAAGAAAACAGATGTACAATATGACAGTACAAACGCAAACAGCATGCTGTGTTGTTGCACACACTATCGTAGGGGTTATGTTTCCGACCATATTGGACATTTGATCTTTTACACACTCCTTCCTCCTGGTTGGTGCTTATTACACTGCAGGGACAATCCACGTAGGAAAAAAAAGGTTTCAGAATCAAAAAGTGTGTTAGCCAAGGATTTTTCGTGAAAATTCAGTGTCAAACTAACTGGTCATTAACTCTGTTATTTTGTAACTGTGTGAGTTATAAAATATTGCATGTCACGCACTATTATAAAGTATGCCGCCCCTCCCTAAAAAAGGAAAACTCATGCAGTATGCCACAAGGTTTGCAAGTACGTCCATTCATGAAACATTCATGCTACTTTTTGAAACCCATTTGAATTATTCAGCAAAGCCCAGAGCTCTAATGCAGGACTGCTCTGATAATATCTTTAAGATGCTCTCATAGCTGTCAGACTTGAGACAGCTGCAGAAATAGTAAGTGCTTGAGGGACGTCTGCTCACTAATGAAACCTAAGATAAAAACGGGCTCCATTGTGACTAATTAAAATGCAACATACAAAATATTGTGCAGTATAGCTTAGGAGAGCGCAAACGCTCCTGTGAATGTGTCATGTAGGTACAGGAGTGAGCTTAGTGATTTTTTTTCCCCATATCGCTAACATAAAATTATATATTTACATGTTATAAATAATTCATCAAAAGAAAAAATAATAATAATAATAAAAAAATGATTCTTTTTAAATCATATTCTCCCCAACAGTTTTATATCTTGTTCAAAAGGGAGAAATTTTGAAAGAAAAAATACGGCCCTTCCTCAGAATTGGTGGTGGAACACTTTTGTTTGTAGCGTTCTCACTCCACAGATTTTTTTGAAATGGCGAATCACGTACACCAGGCTGTTATTTTTTGACACCACTATCGATTTTTCCATCAAGTCATGTCCATCTATGTTTGATTCCAGTGCCAATGGTCCCATAGCAGCACCTTCCCCCACAATAACTGCATCTATAATTGCCAAGTGATTGTGAGCGTGAATGATTATTTGTCTATGTGTGCCCTGCGATTCGCTGGCAACAGCCCAAAGACAGCTGGGACAGGCTCCAGCATGGCCACAACCTTCCTGAGGAGAAGTGGTTCTGATGATTGATGGATGGCATTTCATCAGAACTGCAAGCCAAGTTAGTGAAACAATAAATTGTTTTTAGCCCCCGTCCCCTCCTGCCTGCCCGTCATGTGCAATGTGATTGGAAGACGTAGCATAGATTGACTCAACACTTCCCGCGGCACCAACAAAATAAAAATCCTGACGTATTCTAGCGGTCAGGACAGCTTTAGGTGCACAAATAACAGCAGGTAACTGTATACACATGACATTGTTTCCGAAAGGAAAGGAACAACTGCGTTGCAATTTCAATGATTTGCTCCTCAGTTGAGTTGATTTAAGATACGTTAATTATTTTAAATGAAAAATGAGACTTTTGGGGAAAAAAAAAAAAATCATGAATTCAATGCTTGTAAGGCTTTAAAGACCCCGCTGGAACTCTGTATAGTTGTGGTGTCAAGCAACAAATTGTCCCATCTACGTCATTGAAGGAACAAAATCTAAAATATGTACTGCGTTCTCCAGTGTTGTTGGTGGAATTAAGTTACTGATTCATTCTTGTGCTGTCGGGTGTGTACCTTGGAGTTGTGTTCTGCCATGGTGTGGTAGTTGAGTCCTGCCTTGGATTTGAACTGTTTGTGGCACTGTTGGCACCTCAGGGCCTCTTGAAGCTGCATGGGGTCAGAAGTCAAATCAAGGCGCCATATGAAGATTTTAAATAAAAGCATATGGGGTCAATCAATAAAGCAGAAGTTTTGCTATAATACAGTAGATCCCCCAAAATAGTCCTGGGCAAGTGTTAAACAGGTCACAAGCATTTGTGAACTGTAATGTGCAAGATTGTTGTCCGAGTGTTGCATGTCCTACATTACATAGTACAGTGGTACCCCAAGTTCAAACTTAATTAGTTCCATGACACCGTTTGTAAAAGGTTTCCGATTTTTCTGTTGGAAACTTTTGACAGCATGTAAGTGCTTCGAAGCAGCAAATATTTTGCCAAGATCTTGCGTCAACTCTACAAGACAAAAGAGATATCACATTAATGTGATACGTCACAATCATATTCAAGATTATAATTGTTCCGACGCTAAAGAGGGAAGGGGGAACCGGTTTATTATGTTTGCTTTACTGACTTGTATATGGAGGTATGCACTTTATTAAAATGCTACATTATTTATTGTAAAACATTTTTGGCCGAGCCCCCCAGGATAATGCTCTGGGATCTCAGTTTGAGAACTTGCAAATGCAGTAACAAATGGCCACATCTTCTGACCTTCTGGCAAATCTCCATGTGTTTCTTCAGGCCGTGGATTGTTTTTCGGGTGACGATGGAGCAAGTGGGGCACACCACTTCCCCTCGCTCTGAAATGGCTTTCTGCCACTGAATGTCAGGAATTGTACCTAGAAAAACAAGACGATATTTCTTTGGAAGTGAGCAAATCAAATATTTGTACTATGACTCATCTTGCAGGTGTTGCTTCTGCTTCTGGATGACATCTATTCCTCAGCCATGGATGGCCATGATATTGTAAATTTTGCTGTGTGCAAGTTTGTATTTATTACTTTCCAGATGTACTTTAGAACTAAAAGTAAATTGGCTACAAAGAGTGTTTTGCTGCCTCCTACTGGTCTTTCGCAGGAAACTATACTTATTTTGTTGCATATACAGCAGCCAAGAGTAAATTATTGATATAAATTAAGATAACATCATCATATCACATGTATGAAGTTAATAGAGATATTTGGATTGAGAATGTCTAAACTATGCTCACAGCATTTGTTATTCAAGCGTTGCGTGTTAAAATCATTCAACAGTGGCTGAGAAGCACGATTCCAAATTACATAGCTTAAAGACCTTCAGCCAAAGATGAACCCCGTCTTTGGAAAAGGTTAGACAAAAGGTGTTTACCTGAACTGGTGCTGGCTGCGTGTTTAGTGAAGGACTGATTTGAAGCCGGTCTTCTGTGAGGCTCCTCGCTAAATGCACTCCTGTCTGGTCTCTTGATGCGGCTTGCCTTCAGCTTCTCCTCCACTTTAGTCATACCTGCAGCACACAAACACACACTAAGCACGCTCTACACGGATGTAGCACAGAGGTGAGCTGGATATTTTTGTCAATACCTTTCAATCCAAACGTTCCAGAGATAGACGGCTGCTCTCCAGTGAACTTCTTCGGTGTTTTCTGCTTCCGCCCTTGCCCAAGAAATCACAAAAGGGAAAACAACAAAGGTCAAGCATTTACAGTAGAAATACACGGTGAATATTAAAAACGCTTGAATCCTACTGTGTTTCATTCGTTCTGGGTCTTCATCAGGATATGATGGCGGTAGGCTGCCACATTCGCTTTCACTACCTCCTGCGTCAGAGGATGTGCTTTGGGAACGCGATTGCTCAAACTGAGGGTGGGCTGACTGCGACTGGTGACTCTGCAGTGACGGCTGGCTGTGCTGTTTCCTCTCACTCCTCTGGTGGGTCAGCTCTCCATTGTGAGAGGGGGTCGACGCCTCCAGCGTCTTTTTTACTTTGAAGAACACTGGGGATGGAGGGTTGTTATCCAGGGGCCTGAAATCGCAAACCAAGAAAAGTCAGAAAAGTAATATGACACAACTAATATTAATAGACATAATTACTTATGCCAGAAATTTTAAAGAAAAGGCAAACCCCCAAATTTTCTTTGTGATAATATGTTCTGTGCAACCCAACTAGTCAAAACAGTGTTCTGATTAATGTTTCGTTTGTGGAATATGAATTAAACGGGACAAAATCCACCTGTTTTTATCCATCACAAGGGGTGGCCATTTTCCCCATTAAGCTTCAAATATTGCTTACCTTTTAACGGTATTGGACTTGACAGGGGTCTTCTGAACCTTATTAAGATGCTCATCTTTTGACTCCAAGCTAACCCTGTCTGGGTGGTTCCAAAGCATGTGCTTCTGTAGTCGCACCTTTGTTGCAAACACTGTGTCACAATATAGACAGCAGTGGCTCTGCTTCTCAGCTACTATGGTCTGAGGAAATCATGTGGGCAATGAGTTTATTGTAAAGCATAATGTTCATAGAATATTACTATGTAGGTAGTAGAGAGAGGCTCACCCCTTGGCAGCGTTGATAGTGGTACTTTACGCCATAGATGCTGGGAAACTCTAACCAACAGCCTGAACAGGGACA
Source organism: Syngnathus floridae (assembly GCF_059516105.1). NCBI lineage: Eukaryota > Metazoa > Chordata > Actinopteri > Syngnathiformes > Syngnathidae > Syngnathus > Syngnathus floridae. Next base: position 11,825,802 of record NC_142414.1, on the reverse strand, counting down.
TTTAACTCTGGAACGGCGCTTAAACTCTTCCTTCCACTGTACTATCAAGTGGGCCTGTATGGGGACAAGAAAGAAGAAGAAAAGAATAAATCCGAAATGCAGTGTGTGATATGCAAATTTATGTAAGGCAGCCTACCCCGAGCAAATAAATGAGAACCATTTGAAATACCCACTCAGTTCAAAGAGGCCTACTCACAGGGATGTTTCTCAGTTCCTGCTCATCTGCTTTAGGACGACCTTTCCTCTTCCCCTCTGCTGTCTCATCACACACAGATGCTGGCAAAATACAAGGAAAAAAAATCCTGTGTTAAAACTGCATAAAACTGGTGACTCATTCAGGACGCTGAAATTTAAATAACAGAGGTGGTCAGTGGAATAAGAATAACAATTTCATTCAGTTCTAATGTGTTCTGTATGGATTCTGCAATTCTTGAATCGATTGGGCTGATACTTCATTTGATATGAAAACATATATATATATATATATATATATATATATATATATATATATATATATTGTGAGTGCAGACATAAATATATACTGTGATGGTTTGTCTGTTCGTCTCATATGACCACTGATTGTCCGGCCGGCCGGAGGGCGAGGTTTTTAAAAAAGGAACTAAGCAAGGACAGAAGTGGGTTTTTGTCCGTTCTTGTAGTCGTACCCAACCGGATCAAATATTGACTAACAGAAAACACGCTTCAAGCTGCAATTTAAATTTGAGAGTGGTCACACCAAAAAGTTCAACTATGACTTGCTAGTGCTGATAACATTTGACACAGCAGCACACAGAAAAACGACGACCAGTTTCCAAGACTGTCAATGTTGCTTATGCAATATCTGATGGATGTCTAGCCTATAGTCTTCCTGTCCATTGACTCTCAACCCATGATTTCTACCCACATGACGATCACAGCACAATGGTTTAGTATTACCAGTACTTTCTTCCCTGTTACAATTATCCCTGATAAATCAGCCCGCTTTTCCATTTTGCCTAGCGCTACAAATAAAGGGGAGCAGTAGATTTTTGTAGGGCGGGGCGATGAACTGAGACAAGCTGAGGGAGTGCAGTCAGCAATCTTCGAGGTGGATGACTTCTTCCTTTGACCAAGCAGAATAGTAGATGACCTACATGGCAGTGCCGCAGGTACAAACTGATCCGCTCTACTGCATCACAAAATAGTGCACAATCTAACCTGATGTCAGCTTCCAAATACTGATATAACTGAACTTCACAGCGACTGCATTTTAAAGCAAAAAGAAAATCCGCCATATTAGATCTAGACAATGTCAAAAGGAAACACCTTTGAATGAATAACTCGTACCTGTTTGTTGTGAAAAGGGAAAAAGGACTTGGAAGGCTCACGATAACGACCAATAATATTACGTAAAACATGTCGTCCACTCGTACACACTCATTGGCAAGCAGCGACCGCATACACACATGCAGACTCATTTGTGGTGGCATCCAAACAGGTTCAGAGCACTCAGCGTACCTGGCAGGATTATAAAAATGGAATCGGGACGGATTGGTTTTCTCCCTCAAAAAAGCATTAAAAAACCACACACACACACCACACAGTAGCGCTAGACTTGCACTGGGCATAAAAACAGCTCAAAGTGTTAAGACATAAACTACAAATAATCACACAAGTATGCAAAACCGTGTGGTTGTGTGCATGAATACTATCATTATTATTAAGAGAGGAGCGTATTGATATTCTCCGGGCAACAGAGCAAATTTCCCCTGGCTGCTAGAGTAGCAGCTGGAGGGGTGATACAGCTGTTGTGCCGAGCAGGAAATTGAGCACACATTCCTATCTCGCAAAACAAAGGTCTCGTAAAAATAAGGTCCTAATTAACGCAACGCGCTCCCGGGGAAGATGTGTTCTCGTTGCAATGGGAATAAGATCGACTTGTCATAGCACTATCAAAAACCTCTTTGCGGCAAACTCGTTGAAATCAGTGGATCCATTTAATGAACAGGGAAGTAAACACAGGCAGAGCACTCGGTGGGGATGAAATAGACGTCGGTTGACAAACTAGACAGCCTCGTTGTTGCTGCTTGGGTCATAGTAAGCCATTGTGCCTGCTGAAAGAAAGCAGGCCTGTCACATCCAAACCTCGACTTTCGGACACAAGTCAAAGGCATGAAACAGCTGTTCATTTAATGTCAGGACACGACTTGCTCCCAGCTGTCTGAATATCTGTGCGGCTGTTCGGCCGTGTAAATTAAATCAGGGCTGAGAGGAGCAGGAATGAAAACCCTCAGTAAAAAGTAATTTGACGATTTTAAAATCAGTATTAAAGTGTTGGCAATAGATTTTATTATGGTTTTATTATGTTGCACAATTATGTTAGTCAGCCGACAGACGACAGACATGCTAATCAAAATTAGCACTAATGTTACAGCGAATTATAAAGCTTCAAACAACACAAATAAAGCATTCCAATAAGATGTATGCATGTCTTTAGAAGTTCACGCATAAAAAGTTCTTCAGAATGCAAGCCAACGGCATTGTGTGTTCCTCGCCAGCCTTTTTCAACACTATAATTAGTCAAAAATGAGAACAAAAATTAACAACCACGTGTAGGCTGACAAAAAGTATAGATTTGTGTAAAATATTACATTTAAGAAATTTTAACATATGGGAGGTTTCAGACCGAGGCCAACATGTTACAAGGGACGCTTTGGTTAAAGAAAACAGGTCCTTTGTTTGTGTAAATGAAAGAAAAGTGTTTTTTTAGTTTACATGGAAATAAGAACTCAACAGCCATGGGGTCCTGGCAGCTGTCTGATGTTCTCATATAACCCCTGAGTTCTCCCAGCTACCCCTGCAATTGCTCCCCACACACTTCCAACACACACGCACGCATGTCCCCACACAGTCACACAACAGAAAGAGAATGCAGATTTGTTTTTCTCGGCGAGCGCTTACACAGGAGCCATTGTCTCCATCAGCTCGGTCGGATTAGAACGATACTGCTGTTTGGTAGAAGCATACAAATGGCCGTGTGGAACCAAGATCCCTTATCACAACTTTCTGTCAAAGTTAATCTCTTCTGAGGGAATATGTGACTCGGGGGTTGAAAGCAGATAAACAAAGCTTTCTTTAGCGAGGTCTAAAGAACAAATCCACCTAACCCCCCAAAAAGTACATGTTTTAAATAAAACTGCCGTGTCAGCTACGGATTGTTTAAGTAAACGCTGCCTCCAATGCATAACATTCAAGATGGATAAATATGTATGCCCTGCAACCCTGAACTGGAAAACCACTGTAGAGGATGGATGGATGGATGGATGGATGGATGGATGGATGGATGGATGGATGGATGGATGGATGGATGGATGGATGGATGGATGGATGGATGGATGGATGGATGGATGGATGGATGGATGGATGGATGGATGGATGGATGGATGGATGGATGGATGATGGAGGGAGGGAGGGAGGGAGGGAGGGAGGGAGGGAGGGAGGGAGGGAGGGAGGGAGGGATGGATGGATGGATGGATGGATGGATGGATGGATGGATGGATGGATGGATGGATGGATGGATGGATGGATGGATGGATGGATGGATGGATGGATGGATGGACGGATGGATGGATGGATGGATAAAGATGTTCAAAACACTAAACAAACACGGCAGGAAATAAGCAGCCCATACGGGTCGAATCCATGTCGTTTCATTTCTTTCAAGCACAGCTTCATTTGCTCAAATGGTTAAGCCCCGCTGATTGACAAAAGCTTTTGTGAAGAGAGCAGCACTTTGTGAGCGCACCTGTGGCTCGGTTTATAGCACATGTAACGTACGGCGCAGGCTTTGAATAAAAGAGCTTGGGTTTCAGATTGCTGCCTCTTTCTCTGGTAATTCACGGTGCCTCAATGGTCTCTTCAGATCGGCACTGATTCTAAGAGCCTTCGACATCAGCTGCACACTCCACCAACCCTGGAAGCCGTATCTATTGCCAGATGCTCATTTGAGACAAGGCCAGCAGTGAATTTACTGACATTCAGTCTGGAGCGCTAGAATTACTGTCCGTATTCAGCGTGTGGACAGAGGCAGATATGAACTTTCAGAGATGGAAACTAAATGCTGCTCTACTTTACAGTGTAGTGACTAGATGACAGTATCAGACTAAAATGTCTTTACGAAGCATCTGAGGCCAGGGAAAAAAAAAAACGGACTTAACTTGATTTCCTATGGGAACTTTTAGTTTTCAAATTACAACTTGGAAGTCAACCAGCACTATGGAATGGATTGCAGTTGAGGTCGGAGGTTCCGTTTATGTGGACAATAAATGCAAGCAGAGGGTGATTGGGAAACGGATGCTGTTTCAAATACGCAGGGTCAGCAGATGGCACATGAATGATGTCCTGCAGTCACTGAAGTTGGCTGTGAGTGCGCACACACACACGCCCACGCACGCAAGCACACACACGACAGCGTGTTTATAACATAAATAATTAAAAGCAGCAGCAGCTCGCCCTGCAAGTAACTACCTTCTCTAAAATCACAAATGGACTTCAGCTCGCCCTGCAAGTAACCGCCGTCTCTAAAAATCACAAACGGACTTCATGTCTCATTGTCGAATGTGCAATAATTGTGGTGAAATCATTGTGGAGACAAAGGGACAATAGAATGATGAAAATGCTCTACGCTAATATATGGCCATCAATGCTTTGGTACGCTTTTATTTTGAAATGATTCCCAGCAGCGTATTGCGGCCTAACAGCTAACTTGTCTTCAACAACACAATGATGATGATCATGATGATGATGATGATTATATGGTGCCTGTTTCTGTGTTTAGCAGCTGCACCGGCACTAGCATAGCAATGCTAGGTCAGCAGTGCTCAATTTAATAGGTCTATGGATGGATGAATGCGCTGCACATTTAACTAAAATAAAAGCGATATAAGGAAGAGTTCAATACAGACTGTTCCTACAATTTTTATTCTTGTCTCGCAAAGGAAGATTTGTAAATCTCTCAACTACAGGTAAACACAAGTCAGCACACAAATGCATGCATGCACATGCACACACACATACACAGCCTCAAATGCATCATAATCCATCTTTGAGGGCAGCCTATTAACCTCAAAAATGAAGCACCGTCATTCTGTGCATTGGTATTACAAATGTGGAGCGTGTGTGTGTGTGCGTGTGTGTGTGTGGGGGGGGGGGGGGGGGATTTAAAAGACTATTTTGTAGCAGCCAAAACAACTGGGTCATTTGAATTTTCCAAGTCTACGTCACCCCATTAAAAAAAGTTGAGGTAGTTAAGCTCCATTCGTTACTGGACTGATACCCAATTCAGTAGTACCGGTATAGCATATTTCTTTTTAGAATCCTCCATCTCAATCCAGATGACTTGGAGCAAAACTCATTTGCAAGGCAGTCTGTAATCTATTTAGCAGGCTCTTGCCCATGTTTTGCCCCCTCAAAACATGGAACTGCATGTTTCAACTACAACTACATTGAACTGTTTTTATTATCACTTCCATCGACAGAACTGCAAGCATCATAAAAAAAAATATTTGGACCGATCACCTGCCTTGGTGATTGCGACGTGGAGACAGACAAACCTGGTCCCAGACAACAGCAACTGGAAATTCTGAACCATCAAGGGGTGAAGCAGAAGATTTGAACTCAGAGGCCTCATGCACTGAGCCAACAATTTGGTCCAGTGATGTTCAATGAAGTCATCATGAGTAATTGTGGTGGGACAAACCCAAGGAAGCATTTTGTCTTTGTCGGGGCTAACAGAGTCTATATCATGTTGTGTACAAACAAATTGTAAATTATTGTCACCACATATGCTAAAATAGAACTCTGCCTGGAATCACACCGGGAACTGACCCACACAAACAAAGCTCTCACAGTTTCCAAAAAATGCGACAATAATTGTTGTTTTAATTAAGTAGGACAGCTTGTCACTCACTGTGTTTGATGTTGTTTTCAAGGCATGGCACACTTCTAACAGGCTCCTGGGGATGGCCATGCTTGGAGGTCCGTCCCCTTGGCAGCACCGACGTCGAAAGCTTCCCAAGCCTAGTACCACTGGGGTTTTCCATGCCTTCATTGGTAGTGGGGGGGACAGACACAGGACATGTTAAAAGTATTATTCCTATTGATTCCGATAATATAAATTGTAGCGATAGCATTTCATGATACTGTATTCACATAGTGCGATAGTTAGACATGAGTGCAGCCGCACTGAAGGTCATCTGATTGGAGGCAAACATCAGTAGTGGTAATGAGGCTATGACCTTCCATGTTTGATTTCAAAATCAATACACTCATGACTTCACTAACTTCTTGTTCTGTCCATTAGATAAAGGGTAAAGGCAAAGAGGGACAAGGGTGAGAGGTTCAAAGCTCCTTATGACAGCCAGTTGCATGTCTCTTGTTCAAGTACCAATACAGGCAGACATCTTTTTTTTCTTTCCTAATTGTGTTAAGAAGACCCCAGTGTGTTATTAACTGCACATTGCTATCATCCATAAGAAGATATATGTTAGCGACAAGCTGAGGGTGCTGAACCCTTATTCGCCATTGACGTGGAGGCAGTCTAATGGATGAAGGCTGACATTCGCTAATTATTCTAAGTGGGATTGATTGCGATTTCACATATTTTCTCGGAGCGCACATTCCTGTCAGTCTCATAATGATTTACAACAGCACACATAGGGTCACTCAGTGAGGCCACTCAGTGTCTGTTTATGTGCTGTGCCATTCAGTGTCAAATGAACTGCAATTGAACCTGTTGTCACTCATACATTTTGATTATGGAGGCTTGAAAAGCATACAGTGAAAACAGAACCGCAGAAAATTATGCAATTAAGTACGGAGGAAATGTATTTATGTGAACAAAGAAAGTTTGCCATTGCTTTGGGTTCGACTGCATCTTATAGTTTACTTCTATCCCATGCACTAATTCAATAGCTAACAGTTATTCAGTAATCAGTTGTAACAGACCAACACTATTTAGCATTGTGAGGTCAAATCGTATTTAAAAAGCACATTGACACAAATATCTCTTACTTCTTCACAATTCCAGGATTGTCCGTAATTTATTACGGGAATCTCTGAACGTGACTGTAACATGTGGTCTTCCAGGGGGGTGAAAAAAAAAATTCTCGTCACGAATAAAATCTTGAGCAAAGTAAACTTGACCGGATCAGAATATTCCCAATGGGGTGTGTACATGAAGCATTTTTATTCTGATCTGGCTTTTAATCTGAATCAATGTGTCCCGCGTAAACACTGACACTGGATGATATGATAAACAATGGCTTCTAAGTTACAAAAGGGGCAACAAGTGTGTGTATGAGTGCATGCACACGTGCACGTGGCCACAGCCCTCAGTGAAAGGTTGTGTCACTATGGTCACCCCACTGAGAAATGTTTGCCTATGACTCTGACTTGTATCACAATGACGGAAAGAGAAAAGTAAGCAGAAGGAATGGCATACAACCCAAAGCAGTCTATGGAGAGGATTTTCTCTTTTATAAAGCATAATTGAAAAGATGCACGAAACAAATGCTCTGCTGAACTGATTATACGTGAGCTCAGTGTCTTGCTAAGAGTTTTACTCTGCAGTAGTCAAAGACAAACCGCTCCTCACAGCAGCCAAATCTCAGAGGAAAAAGAAATGGGAAAAAAATAGGCTGTTTCCACAACATATGGCAGTGAGCTGTCCATAAATTACAGGATGAATGCTGTGCTCATTATTTATTGTTTAATATAAATTGCGACCGTTTTAACTCATGCAGGAAAGCTTTCTGTTTGAGAGATATTAGTTGTATGATGTTAGTTTGTAAGCAAGTTGACTCGGTCCTACTGCTGCCTGTTATGAACTTTCTTAGGTAGGATTTACACAGTAGGTCTTTGTGCTCAATTCCAATTCTATGCCAGTTTTACTGTGTTGAGTTGTACATTTTAAGTGACACATAACCAAACGGTACTGATCAAACACATTGGAAATATGTGTATCTGAATTTTATCCACGTTTGGAAGAGGTCTGATTACAAGTGCTTTGTTTTCTTATCGTTAATTACAAAATCACTACCATCGTTTAGTTAGATGTAAAACAGGCGAGACACAACATTCGTACTCAAATCCACTCACGCTATCTGCTGACAAACTGGAAATAAGTAATTTCGACGTGCACATGGCACGCTGCCATGTTAGTGTGTGACTCGCGAGCGCGATGAGACAGAAAGTAACACTTTTCTTGCTTCCACGAGCTCTGTGGTCAGCCACACCTACCTGAGGCGTTGGCCGCTGAACCACAGCTCACAGCCGGCTGGCCCCGGGTCAGCTAGCCCGGCGGGCGAGGAGGGGGTCCGGAGACAAGCACCGTATTGGGCGTTTATCCGCCAATGTTTTGTTACATCGCAATCCCACCTGCTGTGTGTCAAGGGCTGGTTGAAACGCTGCTGACAAGTGACTGCCGTCGTCCTGCCCCCACTTGAAACGGGGGTGAAACGAAGTAAAAATGACAAATTGCGTGTAGGTTAAAAAAAAAATACCACAACAATCCAGGAGATTTAGCCTGATCGTGCCCCCTTCCTTTGAGGCATTAATATGTATTTTCCACAAGGCATCGATCCAAGCTTGCCGTTAAACACTCCAAAAATAGTCAGAAAAGATGCGTAAATCCTCGAGTCCTTGAGGAAAAATATTGGAATACCGGATGGTTTATACAGGCACTGAAGCAAAATGGCGACTTTATAACGAAGGAGGAGAAGCAGGAAAAAAAAATCCTTGCGCTGGCTGGATCTTAAGGGAGCCACCAAATTATAATATGGGCAGTAATTTCGACGTCTGCCGGCCACTTTGGGAAAGAAGCGACCCGAAGCGGAGGAAAATCAGGAGAAACGCACGGTCGCTCGCTCTCCGACCACTCCTCGGCTCCTTACCTCGGGATTATTTTCGCTTTTAATACGGATATGATGTCTCCGCGCGCGGCCGTACACGGGGTTCGTTCCCACTAATGTGTGCTGGGTCACACGCTTAACTCAGCACGCCACCTTTGACAGTTTCAACGACACTCAAGGCAACTTGGCGTCATTGTTGTCAGAGTTGTTATTTCCATCATTATTTCCGATTCGGGGGGAGGTTCATAATGGAGATTCCAGCGGGGGTAAAGTTGCTGCTGTGCCACCGGCTCTCCCGACGTTTCGCGCTTGACATTAAACGGCCAGGGCTTCAAAAGCTCTGCCAACTATTTGAGGTCATAAAAAAATAACAAATAAAATACCACACTTAATATTGGCATGTAGCACGCCAAGTCATCTAGTCCACTGTCATTTTAATGATTACACTTCGAGTTTAGCATGTGGTGGGCGCTTAGCCAATCACAGCCTTCCTTTATTAACCTGCGAAATCAAAATAAGCCTCAGCAGCATTGTACATGCACGATTATAACCCGATATCCGTAAAATAACACCTTAGTTCATGTTGTCTGTAAATATCAATTTAGTTCATGTTAAAGAGAATGGATAACTGTATTTTCCCAAGTACTGCAGCTGTTTTTTGACATTTCCCATTTTAACTGTGCTAATAATAACGCCAGTCGTTCAAGCACAGGGCGTCTCAAGTGAATCAATGAGGTCACGATGTTCGGTAATGGCAAAAAAGGATGTTTATGTCTCTGATTGGTGCCAGTCGTCATGACCTAATACTCCGATATCCTAACGGGCACCATTTGAGACTATGCCCATGGTGTCAATGTTGTTTTAAGTGCAGCCGGGAGAGGGCAGGAGATGCAAAATTTTGCAAGAGATTTCATTTCACGCCAGACATACAAGTATTTTATTAATTATTCAGCTATAAAATATATGTATAAATATACAGGGTGCCTGACCCCAAACCAGAATTGAGTACCCTGCTACTATTTTTAATTATAGTTCATTCATTTGTAGGCCTCCTGGAGACATATTTGTTCTATTTTTGATTGCATCCCTAGTGTTTTTTTAATGCATTAGTTTTCCACTAAGGGGCAGCGTTGTTTGGTAAAAAATCGTTAGTAGGCGCCATTAAAAATGACGTCACCGTCGCACTTCAACCACAGTTTCCGGGCATGTTAAATTAATGCCAATCTAACAGTGTCAAAAGGAAGGTTATTATTCCCAAAGTTTCAATGTGTACTCTATTTGAATTACTGTGCAAACACATCAGGCATAATCAACAAATGTTTCATACACTTGCGTGCATAAAGTTATATATCACTGTCAATAATTCTTCTCACTTGGCACTCAATTTACAAATATTACTGCAGTATAATATACAGTATCTACTATCAATTGTATAATGTTGGATTTGTTGCACAATTTGGGAAGCCTCACGGCAAAAGCCATAGCCAATCACCTGTTATCCAATTTACTCACTGCGTGCTCGTTTTATTTCTTCAGTTTTAGGAAAAGGCTAAGAGACCGAAACAAAATTTAGACTTACACAGGTTGGTTGAGTTCAATCACAATTCTTGTTAAGAAAGCTCTGTTTTCAGGAAAGTACAATACAGCGCTGGGCCTTTCGTGCAACCATGCTCAAGAGCAGAAAGTCTCCATTCCGAAAGGCAACGTTCAAGGTTTGCAGGAGGGTTTGATTCTATGGGTGCTGGTTCGGTGAGAGCTGGTTCCGTGGGGGTGGGTGCTGATTATGTGGGGTCTGTTGTTTTCCATCCCGTCTTTCGGCCTTGGCGATCACCTTTGGCCGGGTTCTTGGTTGTTTTCCTCCTGCCGCTCTTCCTCTGGCACCTCTACCGGTTTTATCTCCAAGTGTCCTACCTGTAAACCATTCTTGCACACACATCCACTTTGGCCACTGTTGTACACCGCCCATTCATCATTCTTTCAATTTTGTCATTTTGTACGGAATTATGTGAACTTTTGGCTGTGACGTCATCAATTTGTTAATGTTCCCTGACTATGCAAAGTTCCTAATCACCACTTACCATGCATTGGTTTGTTTGTTCTTCTGACACTATCTTTTGACACATATCTTGTCATTGTATGGCAAAACATTTCCCTCTGTCCAGAACGTTCAGTAGTAATCCAAAACTGGTGTCTCGCATTAATCAAAACATAAAATATAATCAAGTACTGAACATTTTTAGATGACTTTGGCAGTGTCCGTGATTTAGAAACTTATCAGGCATGCATTAAACAGTTCCTTAAGGGTCATTAAGCTATTCAGGCAATATATCAAAAAACATTTGTTATTTCAAAGTGCACGGAAATACATATCAGATCATAAAGTTATTAAAACCTTTGTCATTACCACCTATCAAAAATGTCTAGTTATGTCTTCTTTATTGATTTTTTTGTTCAAATGTCTCTTTTATTCCCACTCCATAGACAGCATCACAGTGGCTTGACAACTGTCCATTACTAAATGTTGACATTTACATAATCTGCAAACGCTCTGAGACACTTAGAGTGACAAAATCACGAGACAGCAAATTCTTAGTTTTTGCAACGTAAACAAGCTGTTGTGTTTTTTATGGGATGGTAAGAGTGACAAGGTGCACGTTTGACTCTATCCGCCCGGGTTTGTCCTTTTCTTCGATAGGGAGATGACTTCCAGTAACGTTCTTGAACAACACTGCAAGGCAGTTAAATGCTGCCTCTATAACAGGCAAACGTATAAACATCATTCTACAAAATAACGCATTTCAATGTATCTTACCTAGCCCTAACAGCTCGTCCTCATTGCGTAATTACATTTAAATTATTGCTTGATCAAGCGTAGACAACGAGATCATCACATTATACTTGCCTGCCCTTGGGATTTGTCCCATGGAAACAAGCACAAGCTTCTGTGAGAATGCACTTGCTTACAGTGCATGTTATTTTACAATCCTCAAACGTGCTGTAGTATATAGTGTGTCGCTACATAGTCAATCTAGTCTAATTCAATCACAATATAAAACGTCTGATGATATCTGCTATTCGTCATCCACCAGCGATCTCAAATCCTGAGAGGAAAATGCACTGTTGTTTGTGTAAAGTGATCATATACATATACACACATTATTTCAACTATGGTCTCAACACCCTTTGTTTCAAAAGTTAAAATTTATGTAAAAAAAAAAAAAAAAAAAAGTTAAACTTAAAGTTAAACTACAACCTTGACGACCCCACCATTTCGATTTCAATATAATGCTCAGTTTTAATTGAAACTGTCAAATACAATGATTGTTATCATTAACTTTGTAAAAGCAGACATTTTGATCCAACTCTTGTAATGGATCTTGTGTATCTATCAATCCCACTAACAAGGATGGATTTGCTACTTAGATCGAAACCAGACGATTTCAGATGATCACCTTGTTATCGCTATGCTACAGTCGGTATTCCGGCCTTGAGCTAGGCTTTGTCTCTCACCCGGAGAGGTCTGGTAAACCAGCGTTGAATGAGAATCCAGCAGACTGGTTGGCGTGTAGTCAACAAGCTTTTCCTAGGCTTAATTCTCCATTGCAAATGTGAAGACAGAAGCATCTATCTCCATGGAGTTTTTCTGACAGGGGCTGAGGACAAGGGTTGCCAAATGGACCACACGATGAGCTAAGAGAAGTTTCCAAAGGAGGCTGAGGAGAGGAAAAAGAAAGAAGAGCAGCACATAATTAGGACTGATCCAGAGGCATCCATAGTTTGAAAAGTATCACTCGTCAAAATGCATTTCCTCTCTTTTATAGGACTATAAATGTGTGTTGTTGTTTTTTATTAGTTAATTGTTGCGCTGTCGGCTCAAACTCGAGGCAAGTTTTTCTTACATCAATGCTGTATGTACAATGGCCATTCAATTGAAGCAGTGTGACAAAGACTTTATTTTTGTGTCGTTACTGTCTGTTTTTATAAAGCACAATATCATTGAGTGCCATTTTTCCTTTACTATACAGTATATATGTCACAGGTTGTTTCAGCTTGTCAGCTCTTCTTAGATGATATAACTGTGAATACTGTTATACTAAATGTGCTGCTGCACCATTTGTGTTCAAATATGTGATGCTTAAGGGGTTATATAATATTGATGATGATGATTAATTATTATTATTAAGGTCATCAGCAGGGGTGCAGGGTTCAATTCCTGTGTGGAGTTTGTATGTTCTCCCCATACCTGCATGGCTTTTCTCCAGGTACACTGGTTTCCTCCCACATTCCAAAAACATGTATGCTATGTTAACTGAGCACTTTAAATTGTCCTTGGGTGTGATTGTGAGTGGTTGTTTGTCTACGTGTGCCCTGCAATTGGCTGGCGACCATGAGGATGAAGCTGCTCGGATAATGGATGGGTGGACGGATTTTTATGATCAAATTAATCTTCCAAAATACAGAACACAATTGTTGAACCGCAATAAAACGGGCAACAACTGATATTTTATTCCTATTACACCAAGCCTTTGCATTTGTGGTTCGTTGCTTAATACTGCGCCAATTATTATGAGACAGCACACGATAACAAGCTCACACAATGTCATAATCTAACTCTCAGAAAACTACAGATGAAACCAGACGGTTTCCCGGACAACCAGCCAACTCCTGACATCAAGCGTCATTAGGCGGTCACACTTTCTTTGAATAAACTGTCTGCATTTTCATCTACGAGCTTCTCTCTCGTGATAGCCGACAAACACTCGCCACCTGTTTCCCGGGCACAGACAGATGCGAGTGCGGGCCTCGGGTGAACCTGAGCCACGACACGCAGAGGCAGAAAAATGAAGTGGCTGGAGATATGACTGCAGGCGTGTGCAGAAACATTTCTCTGATGGGAAATATTTTAAATGAGCTCCCAAAGGAGGATGTGGAAAGAATGCGAGATGCAACCAGCCACCAAATTTGTGCTTTGATATCTTGCATTTGCACCTTGTAAGTTCAAATGTGAGTCAATCCAAAGCAAAGCAAACTAACTGAATCATCTTTTTGTTATCATAATACAAACAGTCAACGATGCAAGGGGGGCGGGGTGTAACAGTCATCTGGCTTTATCTAATTACTAGTGAAATACTGAGGGATGGCAGATGGCTGCATACAAAGATAGACTTTGATGAAAAATTGATGTGTTGAGAAGGAAGGAGGAACTGACAATTTATTATAATGATAAACCAACAAGCAAGAGATATGAACGAGGAGGCGCTTTCAATTCCGGTTCCAACCCTTCCGCCCTACAGTCCCAAAGCAATCCAGATGTTACAGCGACCCATGCAAAGCCGATGTCACACTGGGAGAGCTAAGAGGCTTTGGACTCTGGAAGACTCCCCTTTACCTTTCACGGCACACGCGACACAATACACCACCCTGGAAACATTACATTGACCGTGGAAAGTCAAGTCTAAAAATACATGCGAGAGATTATGCTGCAAATGCGCGGGGCAATAGATTTCAAACATGAAAGGGGTGAAAGTTCTGCACTGAAGGTTGAATAAGTTTATGTCCTGTACGCTCGCTTACATACATTTGCATTCTACTTTGATGCTCCGATTTAAATTTTCCACAAATGTGAATTTTCAGCTTGCCAGTGCAGTATATAGTAGCTTATTAAAGTGTGACCTGGAAGTTTGCTCAAAGTTTTGTTGAATAAAAAAGAAAAGGAGTGTGCTTCAACAGCTTCTGCAGACGTAACATTTTTACACGCTGTTGTCATCACTGGAGGTTCAAAGGTTCATCAGTTTCCATGTCATCTTGATATCAATGTTTTATGAATTTTCTCATCTTCTCTGTTTGCCCTTTGATGTGAAAACCAAGCACGAGATGAGTTCATTGTGCCACATCATTCCCGTACAAAGTTTGCTTCAGCAACCATTTGACACTGTTTATACACCCACCACCATGAAAAAACATCTTTTCACTCACTGAAAGTCAATTTTCTCTATTTAACTCTCTAGGTGTTGCGTGGTGAATAACATTTGAAACTCTAATTTGCTGTCCTGCAATTAGTACGGCGGCTCAATATCGACTGCGAAACGTTATTACGGCGCTTCTAGCAAGTGCGCCTGTCACAGACTGATTAGCACATAATGGAAGGGAGAGACATGCAGCCAGTGAATAAATGTGCTGTCACACAAAGTTTTCTCTCTGCGCACTGCTTCATTATCCTCTGATCTATCATTTTCAGCCCGTCATACAGCTCAAACCTAATCAGAGCTCCGTCTTCTTATTTTGTCCTGCCGTGCAGCGTGTTCAAACTCTATTCCGCGTATTGGACAAGCTCCAACACTTTCATTCCAAAAAAGGTAACAACTATGTACACGTTTTACTAAAAGTAAAATAAAACGAACACACACGCACACACTTTAGTTTGCACTCCAGTCTAACATCAACTCAAAAGCTCTCACTTAAATTCAGTTTAATTCAAATGGATACCCACATATGTTTTTTTTTTTTTTGGAGATCAATGAATGTAAATACAGTAAATTGTCTATTAGTTGACTGTCTGCTTCTTTCATGCAAACGAGTCAGCCCAACCGTAGTTCAATTTTAATCTGAATAGCACTTTTTTCAAAGTTTAATTGTCAATTATTACCAGTCACTGGAACAAATTTGTATCAGTAGCAGTCTAAAGTGAATACGAGAATCTATAATTTGATCGAGATTACAAGCATTTATTTAAAATGTTAATGTCTTACAAACACTGTGTCGTTCTGCGTGTTGTTCCTTCATCCAAAATTCTTAATCAAGTGCTGCTGATTGGTTTCATTTGTTAATTATGAGGCTGATTAATTGGAAAAAGCTTTGCTTTGGCTGGAAATAATGTGTCCCTTTTTCACCATGAATTCACTTATCTCAAAGTCCACTGCGATGTGTAGTTATTAAGAAAAAAAAAAACCACAACCATCAGTATTTTGAGAGTGTCATGCTGTCAAAAAAATGGAATGAGATATATCAATCTTGTGTCTAATAATCAAGAGCGATTTAATAAATCCCCATCAAGATAAGAACACAATATCCTTTTTTTTTTTTTTTTTTTTTTCTGAGTTGAAGCATTACACAATAGCGGCTTTTGGCACAGGCCACACAAGCAGCCGTCCGGGGTGAATTTTTTATGTCACGACCATGAGCTCAATCAATTGAAGACCTACCTTTCATTTCAAATTAAAAATCCATTATGAGGTTAATGTTAAGCATATCAAGCCCAAACAAAATGAACAGCTAAATAACATGTTTCTATTCATGAATCATTTTTGTTTTCCCTTTGCATTTATCAGTCAGCAACGTTAATTTAAACATTTGTTTGCCTGTACCGATGGCTGTTGAGGATTCTGCTACAAAGAAAACAAAGTGTGAGTTTTCTCTCCTGCTCTTTGTAAATTGTGGATTAAGACAACAATGAAATGTGAGCATCCCTGATCTGCTGCTACGTGTGGATTACGGAGCATTACATTACCAGTGCGACAGTTTTCCTACGAGTGAACTGAATTGTCTTATTTGTGAGGACAAAATATGTACTTGTTAACGGACCTTAAATCTACTGCCACACTCTGGGGTGAACATCAGAATTTGCAAATGCCAGTTTTGACTAACAATGCATTTTATTGATGGGTGACTCGTAAAAAAAAGTTTACTGAAGCTGTCACTCCTGGGCAAGGCAGCAAATTGAGTGCTGCCATCATCGAAGCACACACTGCCTCCCTTTCTATATATGCCACGGAAGGCACACCTGCTCCCAGGCTGTCAATTTCGCCAAAGCTAAATCAAATCTGACTGCTTCTTCTCAGTACAGATCGCAACCCACTGCCCCTTACCACACACAACAAACATGATTATTTTGTGACTTACTCCGACTGAGAAGCTGAAGATTGCGGACTTCTTCTCGAACCTGAAGCTGGAGGACTTGTTGGAGGACTTCCTGTCTTAGGGTGTCCTGGACGATTCCCATCCTCTGGAGCTTCTCCCCGTTCAAACGCAGCAAGGCTCGCCCTGTCCAGAGGAGATGGGATTCTTGTTTAATATAATACCCTCAAAGAAAAGGGTTAGAATGTTAGGGCAGTCTGGAATCAATTTGTTCATGACTAGTAGGAATATAGGGATAGCCGGTTATTAGCAGCGTGTGTTCATTGGTAAATACATTTGTGTTCCTGATGTCAAACGCTGTAATGCCAAATGAAGTTTAATCTGGATCTGACCACGTTTGCACATTGGGCAGGAATTTATGGAAAATTCCACTGAAATGTTCAAACTCCATTTCATATCTGTGTCTAAAGCCCATCAAATTAGGCGAGGAGCAGATAGCAAAATACCAAATGCCTTGTGTGGTGAGCTTTAAACTTCACCTTGAAGTGAAAGGGGCTTGACCTTGTCAATGACATAACGGCATCCATTCCAACATGGTGAGGAGAGGGCGATTACTTTGGCAAATACATGACCAGAAATGGGGACATTAGCTATTAATCAAACTTTATATTATTGCTCCATTATCCCAGCAAAACCTCAATGTAGGACCTCCACGGGTACACCTTAATGCGCAGAGAACATATCATTGTGAAGAAACAAATTTCACTTTTAACTTTTAAGGGAGACTTGAAAGCTCGTCGGCATGTTTGTAATTCAGCCTGGAGATTCACAGCCTAATCCAAATCTACACTGCAGATTTCCAATTAGCAGCAGTAAAACGTCTGGAATGAAGAGGGAAGCATTCGTTCTGCATCGGACTTATAAAAGAGCTGGCATTAACACAGGGGGGACACTCATTAAACAAACCATTTCCCACAGTGAGCACATTTTATAAGCAGCCTGCATTCACGTTAACATATGGGGAAAAAAAATATGCTTCAAGCAACAGACGTGCGCACCTCCTCACACACACGCACGCGCGCGGACGCACGCACGCACACACACACACACACGTTGATACAGGCAGGTAATGTCCTTCACTGCAGAAAGCAAAATCCATCATACCCGTCGCAGCTCCCAAATGATATAATTATAGTCATTACTCATGAAGCTCTCATCTCCTTTTCCATCCATCCATCCATCCATCCATCCATCCATCCATCCATCCATCCATCCATCCATCCATCCATCCATCCATCCATCCATCCATCCATCCATCCATTTCGATTTCACACCCCATCCTGCCTCGCTCATGAACAAGACCCCAAGATACTTGAACTCCTCCACTTAGGGTAGGATCTCAGAATTTCCTCGAAGCTGTCCAGAAGTCATTCTCCATGGCCTCACCGAACTCCTCCTACGCCCATGGCTTTTTGCCCCAGTGATCATTGACGTCACTCAGCAGAGTGGTGAAGTCCCCAGAAGAAGTGCTCTCCAGTACTTCTTCTACCTGTAACCCTGCCTAAGCAAACCCTGCATGTCGCTATGAAAGGTCAGCAGACAAGAAAACAAAACAGAAAACAGCAAGACTGATTGTTAGGGTTTTCCAGGTTATCTTTATCATAGGATTATGTTGGAATGCAACAGGTAATAAATACCTTACCTTGTCCTCCTTATCACAAGGTCATAAAACATCCCCTGACATGTTTAGACTAGAGGACAAGGGCTTTAGCCAGTTTACCCAAACCCCCACTCTGTTTCTCTTAATAAATATCCCCTCGCAGGAACGAGGGTTCAGACTTCATTCTGGAGCGAGTGAACTCTCCACCTGCAGGTGTCCAAAAGGACTTACTTGTCTCCCGTGTGGTTCTTGCAAAATAAGTTGGAGTGAACAAATCTCTAACACTGATCAGTACTTTCTCCTCTGCCCCATTTTACACCTTACAAAGAAATGATCTTAATAGAGAGTTGGCGGTCATATTTTAAAAGATAGAATTATATGGGCACCTCATAATGATGGCCCGTAGCTCTGTTGTTTGGTTTTGAAAATCATCTGTAAAGGCAAATGGAGGCCACTTTCGGTTCTTTTGTTTTCTATTTGCTCACATATCTACATGGCTGCTCTGCATACAATCACACGCTCATCCATCACAATCTAGTCAAACCTCAAATTTCCTGCTTAGACCCGCTCCATTGTTTGTAACCTCCGATGCTCCTCGCACGAAACCCATTCTGTAATAAACTGACACCAATATCCTATTGATTTTCTGCAGTTATATTTTTTTTCTCACAAACCATGTGCTTGCATCCACAAAAACCAAGCCAAGCTCTTCCAACACCCTCTCCCCTCCTTTGTGAGTGCTTGCACCAGCTTGTCCTCGAGACACAATGCCCTTGCTATATGCGTGCATAAATGAGACAAAGCAGTAGAATGGAATTCAAATCAATTCTCCACAGACGTGCTACGGCTCTCATTAATTGCATGCAGATTGGGGAGAGCTGTCAAAAGAGGAGAAAGACAAAAACAAAAGCTGCTCAATAGAGATCACCAGTCTCAATTTGGCTTCAAAACAAATTGCATAGTAACACTTCCAATGGCAAATGAGGCTTTTGCAGACAGATAGGCACTGTGAAAAGCAGAAAAATTAAGACGCTCAACCTAGTGGTGCTACTTACATAATTTGAAGAGATTATTTTTCTTCAGAATACACCTTAGCTGCCTTTATATTGATATTTTGCAAACAAGAGGTGCAAACTTTTATTCTCACGTCTCATTTGAAGCTTTGTGGGTAGGGAGGGGAGCAAAAGATTAAAGTCTCTTGGCCACTGTGAGGGTGCCGAAATCATAGATGTTTACTGCACGCTGTGTTTAAAAGTGAACAAGCAGCTACATGTTGTGTATTTGTTACATAACTGACACATGGCCAATGACGTTATTTGACGTTATACTACAATATCCGATTGGACATCATTTGAATGCCAGCTGTCTTCCACAAGGACTTGCAACAGCAACATCTTTCTGTATCTTATCGGAAAAAAAGGGACAGAGGTTTGGTAAAAGGATTAAATAAAAAGGCCACTCTGAAAAATGATGTCCCAAATGTTCAAGTGCAAATTGAATGGCGACACTGATCTCCTCAGGCAGCTTGTTCCGCTGTGATGGTGCGCTTACTGAGAGACTGTGAGAGACATGATTACGTTTGGGTCACTGAACAAAAGATGATACAGACAGAGAATTCATCTTGGGGCCATTGCTCGGATCCGCCACCCTTCTGTGAATGCGCAACTATGACAATTGCATTGGTACTCACCATATGCACACATTTAGACACGGTTTTAAAAAAAAAAAAAAAAAAATCATCATTCATTTGATTCAAAATCAGGGCTTTATCGGAGAGCAAATCCGAATCCGCTGAGCTTAAACTCCTGTTCGCCACCCTGTCAGATTGCCTTATTACCCCAATGGATAAACATTTTCATTTTCTGAATGAATGAAACAGCCTACATCGACTGGCTGCGTCTGCTTTTTATTGCTCTAGAATTTAATATCCAGTTTTTTCACTAAATTCGCAGCGCAATAAAAGGGTTAGGGTTAGGGTTAACCTAACCCTAACCCTATCTGAATTAATTTTAGTAGTGTGAGGGACCAATAAAGGTTATCCTATTTGAATTAATTTTAGTAGGGTATCGATTTGGCTCGTCTCAAATTCTCAAGCGCACCTCAGTTAGCATCAGTTAAGGACACTGCAAAGGGAATTGCGAAACTTGCTTCTAGATATACATTATATAGTCCCCTCCAAAAGTATTGGAATGGCAAGTTTAATTAACTTAGGTGAATAACTTTGAATATTTAACTGTATTTAAATGTAACTACTGTATGTTTTTATAAAGTATGACATTATCAAATACTATTTTCTTAAAAAAAAAAAAGATTTTTAGGGAGGCTGGAATATATTAATTTTCATTCAATTCAATTGGGAAAGAGATTTGTGGTATGAGTGTTTTGAGTTATGAGCTGTCAAGGAACGAAATACACACATCTCAAGGGACCACCGTAGTTTGGATTTGAAAATAACTTTTTACGACATAGCTTGACTGTTTTGTGGGAGGTATTGTTTGAACTCATAATGACAACTGACCCAAGTTTTTTTCCCCTTGCAGCTTTCTTGACCAAAAATAGTCTGCAGTTTTTTTTAGGACTACACATGAATGCCTTCTCAATCTCCTTTGGAGAGATTTGGCTCCAAACGTGCTTCGAGTTGAGCAAGCTAAGCTGTGGAGCCACAAACCCAACTAAGCTGTGCAACCACATACCTTAAAATAAAATTTACAAATCCAGATATGCCAAGGCCCTTATTGCACTGATTCACAACAAAGTCTGACTGCCACAGTCAAGCAACTTTTCTGTCCTTTGAAATGGTGCAAGCTGTGAATGCAATTACAGACGCAGTGCGTGTTAGGTGAATACCTGTGATGGCGTGATGAGAGAAGGCTTCAACATAGGTCAGGTAGTTGTGAGGACAGTGTTTCTTAAGCCACTTGCAGACGTCCTGCTGAGTCCACAGCACCACGGGTTTGGACAGACTGGACAACGTGGGGCTGGTGTGGAACACAGTGAAGGCTTCACCTGGATGCACCTGAAAACAAAGAGGCAACAGGTTCCCATTATCTGTTTCCTGTGAGGTGTTTGAAGGTGTACAGAAATAGCAAGCCAGTTAAGCACATTTGTGGGTGCAAGATGACTCCACAAGCAGACTTTCAAATTCTGCTTTCACGAAGAGAACGTTCACGTTGACTGATCTTTGTGGTGAGTAGGGTCCAGTGGTTATGGATTTTTTTTTTTTTTTTTTTTTAGGTCAATACCAATTCCGATATTTGGCGGTGTAAAATTCTGATAATATTTGGGATTCTGATGAAAATTAGCTGATTAATTATAAAATATGTAATGAATTGAAAACCTTAATTTTGGGTCCCTCAGTGCTTACAACAATAAAGATATGAATTACAGGTTGAACACTTGACTGTTTAACAATACTTTGTCTTTGAGTTGACTTGAATTTAGTATTTAACTTTGAGAGAGAGAAAAAAATCCATTATGTTGCTTATTTTGAACAAGAATGGCTGACTGTCACCATCTTTGTCTTGTGTTGTAACATATTAAAGTCTAAAACGGGGGGAAAAGAAATCAGAAAATTTTTTGCCAATTTTAAATGGGCCGGCCGATTAATCGATCTGGCCCAAGTGATGAGAGTTCATAATTCATCCATTTTCTATAGCGCTCATTGTCATCAGCCTGAGCTGGAGCCTATTCCAGCTGACGTTGGGCGAGTGGCAGGGTACACTAGTCAATTTCAACCCATATATAGACAAAACAAACCATTCACAGTCACACTCGCAAGCATAGGGAGCCCATGCAAACTCCACAAAGGAAGGCCGGACAGGGACTAATTTAGGTACTTGCCGCAATTATGTCGCTGTTCTTTCCTTTCTCAAGAGGCAAAACACATTTGCTGATTTAGGTTTGTCTTTTGTGGGTAGAGAAAAACATCTCACTCGGTCATGATGTTGTTTGTTCTCATTTGTACATAAAATCCATGGATTAAAATGTCCTGATTGAGCCAAGCGTGAAACAGGAGAGAAACACAGATCAGCTGCCAAAACTTCTACTTCATTGCCGAACTACATGTCATGGAGATTATTTTTGTAGACATGTTATGCAAACAAGCGCAAGCATGCATGTACTCTTGTGGCTTAATAAAAAAAAAAAATGGTGACCCATAGCCAGTTGCCAGAACATATTTTCAATGGAGCCCATATTAGACACTGCTTGCATAACCGGAATAATTGGAGCTGTGTCTCTGGATTCAAACCAAATGCAGAAAGTTCAAGTTTTCCTGGTCCACTTGTCATCATTATAATGGATTGTCCATCCATCTATTTATCACCCCATCACTGACTATAATTGAGTTGGTAAAGGTTTGGAAAATTCCCTATGAATGTGGACTAAGTAAGGTAAAAATTCTCTCCGTCAGATGCTAGAGTGAAAATACAGATATGCAAATGTAGTCCCACCCAATGTTCAAATCCATAAAATGAAGATTAATCACAGTGATAAGTGAGCGTGGTCTGCAAGTGCCTGGTAATCATCTGCTATTATCAATGCAACAAGAACAATCTCTTGCTCTAATTTTGATTGATTCATCATTGAATTTTACATCTGAAGTACAGTATTAAGTATTTGGCAGCACATTGCTGCTCACTTTTATTGGATATAGCTTATGAAAGATACTGCTTCATTTCAAGGCACCTTCGGGGGGGCAAAAAATAACTCAGTTTGGCTCTCTGGATCATGAAAGCCGGCAAGATAAAAGGGGTGTCGACTACTGAATTCTTGTCTATGGGTATGAATAAAATAAACTGTGCATTGACGCTTGAAAAGGAAGGGTTTGATTTCATTACTTAAAATTGTGACACTGCAAAGTGGCATAAATAAAAGAATAAAAGTATATTTTGGAAAAAGGCAGCCAAGAGATTTACAAAACATAGTTATAAGGTAGCGTGTGTGAGTCAAAAAAGCTGGCAGAAGGCAAACAGAGTGATAGTTCTACATCATGCTCAGATTCTCAGCCCCCACCTCCCCTCCTCTACTCTTGCGTGCCTTTATGGCCATCCATCAGTGTCTATGTCCTCTGGCCAATTCTCTTCTGATCCTGTTCACACTTTGTCGACTCCCCCACTCTTCCCGAGACCTAATTCTGTCCAGTGGGAGGAGCTCCCTCATTCATTACATACGCAGGAAGCGAGGGAGAAATGAGAATGAGGAATGGAAGGCCATGCTGAAACTCAATATGGAGAACAAGTATGAGACATTGGAGGATGGGTAATATATACCACACTTATTGTCTTCCTGTTGTCTATCAAGACAGTAAGATCATATGCGGAGAAGTTAATTTTAACCTTCAGTTGCTGCAAGCTTTAAAAAGTTGACATATTCCGTTAAATTGAAGTAAAATACAATAGTTAGCAGCAATGTAACGGTAATGCTGATATCGTAATATTGCAATATTAAAATCGCCACACTTCCATCGTCGTCATGGTAGGATATTAAAAGCAGCAATCATGGTCAAACAAATACAATATATTGAGAAGCAAATCTCTGATTGCAGCTAAAAATCTAAATTGCATGATCTATTGTGCATTCATCTTTTTGATGTGTGATTGCTGCTGGGGACGATTTTGCACGTCAAATAAACCCAATGCTTCTTTTCATCTCCCTCCTACCTCCATTATGTCACAAAATCGGACATCTGTCTGCTCTGTATACATTGTATGTGATTTCATGAGGATCATATAGTTTCACTAAACTGGGGCTAAAATTTATGTGAGCAATTCTCCGCGTCCTTTCTGCACCCTGAAAAAATACTTCATGAAGAATATTTTTCCGTGTTACTGAGTGGAAATGGAACATATATATGTCTACATTTATGTGAACAACAATCTGATTCTGCTCTGATGCGGCTGACAGTTGATCTCTGTTCAGTTCTTGCTTTTTTTTAGATTCAACTTCTCTTTGATCCCACTGTGACAGATGATTTGATACATGATCTTGCATATTTCATACACTTCCCATCCTTCATTCTCATCCGCTGTTGACACCAAAGCCTCTCTGTCTCTTGCTGCTTCGGATGCCGTTCAACAAGCACAGTCTTGTCTTACATACTTTCAAAAAAATAAAGGTTGTTAGGTATTTGTCAACATACAATCTCTGTTTGGTCCCTCCGGGGACACAAATAAGAATGTCTGGGAAGAGAGACTCAGTCAAGGGAAAAAGGAAAGGATGGGGTTTTCACAAACTCTCGATTAAGCAAAAGTCTAAGATCAAGACATTCTGTTTATAAGTGGCCTGAGGAAAATGACAACAAATAGACTCTATTTTCAGTCTCTTGCCACCATGTGAAAAAAATTGCAAAGCCATGGAAGAAAAATCCCTGACTGGCCTTTCTTTACCCTTGGAGTTAGAAAAACTGCTTTACAAATTCCAATTTTCCTTGCACTTGTTTCTCCTAATAAGACAACACATGGGTGACTGAAACTTCCTAAATTGTTCCTCTAAAAAAGCTTCGCCATGCTGTGTCACACAGCATTATGGGGTCACCAAGCGAGCCCGCTCCTCGCCTCATCTGGCAAACAATGGATGGCGCAGTGCGTGGAAAAACAACAGTTTGGTTAGAGAAATCTGTTTGGTAGATGGCTCAATTTGGAGACGCATCTGCAGCAATGCACACACCCAATTGACTTATCACATCTTTCAAAACGATCCTTGCACAGTTGCTTCAAATACCGTATTAAAAAAAAAAATTCCAGATTTGTGGGTCAATGAAACAAAAACAAATGAAAAAAGAATCAATACGAGTTTAAATTTTCTTGCACTTTCTCCTGGCAGCTCCATACTCATCACTCTTTTACCGATATATTCACACTCTCCCTTCCGCACATGCCTGAACAATCTAAATCAACTCTCAATCTTTTCACCCAAAACATCTAACCTTGGCTGTTCCTCTGATGAGCTCATTTCTAATCCTCACCGTCCTGGTGACTCTGAATGAGGTCCTCAACATCTTCCGCCACCTCCAGCTCTGCTCCCTGCTGGTTCTTCCACTGTCTCCAATCCATAAATCATGGCCAGGCCATCACTGTCATAAACTTTTCCCTGCATACAAATCGAGGCTCTTCGATGACGTAATACACCTGGAACTTTCCTGCACCTGTTCCATCCTGCTTGGATCGGTTTCTTCACCTCCTTACCACGCTCACCATTGCTCTGGACTGTTGACTCCACCCTCTTTTCTTCCTGTAGCCTCACTTTTCCTCCTCAAGCACTCTAATCTACATACATTTATTCTTTATCTTCTGCAAATATTCATTCTTGTTCTTTCTAGCGCATGTCTCCACCTTTCTTAATGTTCCTCCATTTTATCCTTGCTTTCACTGCAGATCACAATGTCATCTGCAAACATCATGCTCCACGGGGAATCCAGTCTAACCTCATCGGACAGCCTATACATCACTAATGCAAAGAGCAAGGGGCTTAGAGTTGATCCCTGATGTCGTTCCACGTCAGCTTGAATCCTCATAATCACTTGGCAAAGTTTTTAGCTGGATGCCCTGTCTGATGGAACTCGAGCTAGGGACCGGTCCATACTTCTCACTTGTCCCCCGATTAGGGCCGAATAAATAATGGTAATAATATTTTTAAATAAGCAACATGTGTCTTCTTTGACACATAACAGGATTTAAATGTATGGTTTATTGTGACAGGAAGATCGACAAAGCAATATGAAAAATCACTTGGTCAAAGGTTTAGTGAAGTAAATGTCCTATCTATTTTTGTTGTTGCTTTTTTTTATTACAACTACATGGTTAACCAATTGACATTGGAGCAGCATTGCAAAATCAGCACCTGGCAAAAAGATTTTCTATCCCGGTCTACAGTTCACCACCAGTTTGAGAAGCTTTTTTGCCATCCCACTGCATCCAAAAGTAGTTTATGTGTATTGACTCTCATCAGTACCATGGGTCATTTGTTTGTGTATGAGATTGTGTATATGTATATCCAGTTGTTCCATTAACCCTGTTAAATTGACCAGGAGGAATCCCAAGGTTGTACCTTAAATCCAACAATGAGCTGGCTTCACATAACTGCTTCCTCATTAGCGCTGAAGTGTGAATAAACAGTGTAATGAAGAATAATCTAATCATGACTCCCACCAGACGTAGACAGGGCACAAGTCTGCCACCGTCCGTGCATGCCCGTAGACTCTCGAAAATGCAGGCACGGGCAATGCGCGTACAAAGTGGGAATGCACAAACATGCACACCTCGAGAGAGCTATATTTAATAATGTATGAGGTGGCGTGTTGCCACGAGGAAACGATAAGCCTCATGGTATAGAGGTTTAATTATCTGTCCGCTGCGTAATCATATGGAAACAGCTTCTCACTTGTCTTTTATTAAAGCTTTTCTAGTTGTTAAAGCTGAGGGGCTACTCATGAATTATTAAACAAACCTGCAGAGAATGTGTACATCTTACAGCCTCCCGGCTGCAAGTGTTTTTAAGGCCTGTGGGAATACTCCATTGGGCTATGGGCGCGCTTTCATGTGAACAGCTGGACCAGGAAAAGGAGTCGATGGTGTCATGCGCTGTTTTGGCTCAAACAAGGAGCGGAATGCTTTGAATTTTTTTCTTTTGACACCTTGTTTTGTCCCTCCATGGTGCCACCGAGGAGATTCTAATTGCCGATGAGGTCTGTATATCAGAGCGTGTTTACATCACAAGCAATGAGACTGAGTTTTTTTCAGGTGAGAGCAGAGAAACAATTAACGCTTCTGCCAGCTTCGAGATTCGATGCATCGCTAACCCCGAGCGAGGGATGGACGTCCTCCGACAGAAACAAACGCTGAACATGTAGAATACAACCACTGGGTCAGAACAACTTGATGTATCTGCTTGACACAGATACTATGAATGCAGAATTTATGAGCTAAAAGTGAGTATGTGACATATGAGGGTTAATGATGATTACTATCTGCCGAAACTATTTTCTTGTCTAAAACCCATTTAAACAAGGACTGTGTTGAGTCATCAAGTAAAATTTGTGTTAGCCTGAATTACTTTTTTCAAAACATCAAGATTATTTGTCAATTATAATCTGTTAAACGGTATTTATCATCGTATTTTCAGTGTATAGACAGACAAAGACTGCATCATTGATCTTGAGCAATTTGGTTAGAGGTAGCACATGATAAAAGATGACAACGGAGAGTGTCTGATTTTGGTTTCTCTTTCTTCTATTATGTGTGGTGCGAAGCGCAGGAAGCGTATTGCTGCCTCCAGGCAGGAGGAAACAACGTTGCAACCAGCCTTTGCAAACGGAAATTTTTACTTGCACCTCCAGCACCAACGACAGATTTGTTATCACTTGGGACTCTAAAAACATAAAAGTCGCATCTGAATAGATCCGTTGCATGCTTTTGATGTAAGATCAGCAACAGGAAAAATGTAAGTATAGGCAAAAGTAGTGAGCTGAATCTTTTAATCTATTAATTATTTACAAAAAAATGGGTGAATCTTAATTACTTATTTTACTCATGAACATGCCTTTGATCAGACCAGCCGGGCTATAGTATTTCAAAAGACAAAAATGGATTTATCATAGTTAAATCTAACAAAACAATTTGTACCTGGATGCCCTCTGTGCCAGGCTGCTGCAGCAGTTTGACGGTGCGCGTGTGAGCTGTCTTCTCGCCACGGCCGTCATGCCAGGTCAGGTTGCTGCCCCCGGACCGACGTGGCAGTTGGTAGCTCAGCTCTTCAGCCGACAACGTGTGCTCCAGGGAGGCGCGGCAAAAGCTGAAGCTGGACGCCGCTGAGAGGAGATAGAAGTAGAGAGAGGTAAGTAACACATGGGTGTTTTACACAGGTCATTTCGTACAATTCAATTTCAATTGCCGTACGATCCATTTCGACATTCATCCCCAGAAAAAAAGGAACAACTGAGCTGCACGTTGCCAAAAAGATACTTAAAAGAAAAATAAGTAAACCAGCCATTCCACCCAACAACAAAGGCGCACCAGTTTTTCAGAGTATTTCTCGACACACCATTTATACCTGACGTGTGTTATCACAACTCAGCGGTTTGTTCAGTCAGCAGCTGCATCAAGACAAAGCTCACTTTGCCATGATGGTGGCAAAAAACAGATGAAAACACGAGAAACAGCCTGCAGGAATTGTTGTTATGTACTAGTGCTTTTGAAACTTCATCTGCTTTTTTCCTTGTTTCCCAGTGGAATTTTTCTCTGCGTTTTTGTAGCTGGCAGGTCTTTTGGGTCGTCGGGACAAACCCGTCTAATTACTGCCAGTCAGACTGCGATGGAAAAAACAGGAGAGGGAATGTGGGGAGCTAAAGCGCCCTGCAAGCCTAAAAACCTGCCAATCGAAGAGAAAAAGACAAAAGAACGAGACAAAGCAAGACAGACAAGAGTGCTAGATGAGCATCATTTCATCTCCGCTCCACTGATGTCTCATTTGCTGCCCTTTCACCAGACCTTGTGAGCTCCAGAAGTCATAAAACGAAGATAAAGCACTCGCGCCGCAAGCTATCATAGACTTGTTGTTCTTAACCTCGTAAAAGAGGTTACAGACAATTTAAAGAAAATCCATAGCTGAGTAATAACAGCAAGAAAAAAAAAACATTCTGATTGTTAAATTATACTCCATCAAATCATGTAGTTAGGCATATGATTTCTAAGAAACCAAACAATGTCCCAACTTTGAGTCAAGGCGTTTGGAAACACTCAGTTGCATAGTTACTAAAAAGACTTATTTGAGCAAAAATCTCTTTGCCCAAAAGTTTGGAAGAAAAGGGGTTGGAAATATCGACCTGCAACAAACTCTGCAAACATCATGGACCAGGTAAGTGGATCGGGGCCAAATCTGGCACCTGGTCCTGTCGCTTGGCCAGGACTACAATGGAAGGAAGGAACTGCCAGTCATATCTCAGAGGTGATTAGCGTCTTCACTGGTCAGCATCACGAGTCATCTGTCACCTTTCTGTCTCAACACTCAGTACTTGATTAGCTTGGACAACTGCCAAATATACTTTGTCCTATTTGTCACTAACTGATGTTGAATTATTTCTCCCTACCCTTGACAAGAAGCCTTTAACAACGTCCCAAAAGAAAACATGAAATAAAAAATGGTTGTTGGACGAAAGGAGGCACGAAGAATTATAAAGAAGTCTATTATTTAGCAAAGAATAAAAACGCATCTGCAGACTTATTTCCCGGTGTGGGGTGACCCGAAAGGGCTCTACCTGAATCCTGAATGATAAATTAACACAGGGCGTCACATTTGACAATGGATGGAGATGCATTTATTTTAAAGCTTTGCACAAAACAGAGCAAGAAACGCAGTTGAGAAACACAGTCGAAGGTAAGAAGCCTCAAATTAAAGGACAAAGTCATATACAAGGTGTTGGCGCACGTGCGCGTGCGTGCATGTGTGTGAGTGCTGGGATGTGTGTGCAGACAGACGGTAGAGAGGTCAAAGCATCTCCACCTAGTGAAGTGTGACCTCACATCAACTTTTCATGGCAGCACAAGCGTTCTCTATCTACTGTGCAGAGCGGCAGGTAAATCTCAAAGGTATTTCTTCACAAAAGGTAATTAAGCAATTTGGCGCCAGCATTGCGGAAGGTCGTTCCGAGGCAAATCCCACACTCGATTAACATTACTCATTTGACTCCAGAAGAGAACATTTACCTCAGTTAGTACAGTTTTTGTAGGATTTTTGCATAACCTTGCCATCAGCTAGAGTTGTATAACGTACTTTATTGCAGGCATTGGTGGAGGAGTGCAATGGTGTATTTTCATCCTCATTCAACTGTGATCGAAAAGTGGGTGAAACTTCATCACAAGGTGATTTCATGCCCGCAGAACATGTTAAAGCAGACTAAAAAATTATGATATCAGCAGAGAAATCGTGTCAACTACTAACAAGTCCGTGGTACATCTGCAAATGATTAGCATGTGTTTAGGCTTTAATATGTCGGAGGTATATTCGGAGGGTTATCTGTGATGCCTCTCCTCTTCAATACCTGGCAAAAAGCCCAGGAATGAGCCATGAAATTACTCAATTTCAAGAACGTGCTTCGGGATAAATATAAAACCCAGAAGCCGGGCTTTTACCCATGATGCATTGCAGTCCATTATCCACTCTGACACGAGACAATGTTGCAGAGGCTGGGTCTGAGGTTTACTTTTCACAAGCTATCACTATCACTTGGCTCGGCATGTATGGGCATACACAATGCAGGCTGATAGAAGATAACAACACACCAACTCTCATCAGGACACAGGCCAACTAAATCTGTGTATGAAAGCGCGTGTTAGTCAAAGCTGGCAGGCTCATGCAAATGTGAATATGACTCACAAAGACAGCATGGAGACTCTGATAGCCACACATCTGGATAGTTCTTTTCTGCCTTGGTTCGGACCACAGGGTCTGAATGAAGCAAGTGTGTGGACAGTAGATGGATTCTGTATTTACACTGCAGGCAATTGTGGCTCAGAATGTACTGCAGGGTTGAGAGCTCAGGTGGATTCAGCTTTTCTGTTATGATTCTTATGGACAACCACACCCTGAGAGAATTCAGCATCGGAATACCAAATAATTTCCTGTTGAGCTGGGGTCTGGTGATCCAAAAAAAAAAACACAAAACCCTCTTTTATATATATATATATATGCCTACAACATTAAATAATAATAATTATTTTTGGAGCCGTGAGCATGACAATGCAAACAAATGGCCTTGAGCTGCAAAGAGTAATCAAACAACCTGAATAATTCAATAACAAAGAGAGTTTGAAGCAAAATCTCAACAATATTGTATAGGTCAGGGTAACGTAGTGCAGTTGGTTGTATAGTTCTGATGTACATTATTGATGTATAATAAAACAAGTTTCTTATTCGCCAGTTTGAAACTTATGACAACGGCATATTACATTTTGGAAAAAATATATCATGTGTGGGAATAAATTTAAGTGTAGTCCAAAGTGATCTGCTGATCCCCAAATTGTACCATGCTCTTTGTGAATAAACTGCTGTTTAGCAAAAAAATTTAATCTAGACAGCATTTATAGCATACACAATTATTCACTACATCAATTCAGTCATCAAGATCTCAACTATTTTTCCAAAACATGACAATTGGAGCACAAATACCTTCAGCTAGAGATTGCCAGGTATCCAACACACTCAGTTTAGTGAACATTGAGAAACCCACAGTTTACACGACTTACCTTCAGCTAGAGCTTGCCAGGTATCCAACACACTCAGTTTGGTGAACATTGAGAAACCAACAATTTACACGATCATGTCATTTAGTGTCATGAGTCCAAAGCAGTTGATTGCTATGGGTGGAGCTTGAACTTGCTAGAAAGAAGTGACTGTTTCCATGGACTTCTCTTCCAAAGTATTTGTCACATGCGGTCTACTATAAATCAATGGGGAGCGCTGATGCTGTGGCTTGCTGAGTGAATGGCATACAGTGGGGCGCACCGATCGATAAAATATTGAGCGTCCTTAGCCGATGCCCACCACGCCATTGATGCATACGTGTCACAGACCTCGTGACAAATGAGAAAAAAGTGATGTAGCGTGGCTGAAATAGCTGCCAGTCAATACGGCTAAATGTATCAACGCACACACACGCTCACACAAACACAGTGGCTATTGATCATAGAGTGGTTTGCAAACAAAGACGGGAATAAATGAGAGTTTGTTGATGAACTGCTCAGCGCCTTACCAGCATCGACACAGAGAGAGTTGGAAGGAATATAAATTACAATTGCACCTTCAAATAGCTCTGCATAAAAGTGGAGAGTGGAGTGGACAGCAAGAACATTTATTCATATTTAGCCCGTAAATGCCATACACTCATCAATTATAATCAAAGTACTTTAAAAACAAATCTCTTTACAGTTGCTTACCCAACAAAAGCGGGCTGAAGGAGCACAACAGGGAGAAAAGGAAAAAGTGTGAAGTTGAGGTGGACTGACCCGAGTCAAACGGGCAAACATCCATTTAATTCATACAAGTCAAATGTTTGATAAGAAACAGCAGCTTTGTTGGTTGATGCTTCAGATGGACCGAAAGAGGACAAGGGGAAGTGATGCAGAAGTTAGTGCACTACTGCTGAGATAGGTGAATGGACAAAGGCAATCACATGGGAAAAATACTGCATGTTTTCCTGCAAACTGTTCAAGAATGTTTTACAGACCAGGTCAAAGGTAAACTGTCATGATCCTGTTTCGGCTTCCTTGCCACCTTATGTGACAATTTCTATTAAGAGTGTTTGAAGGTTGAATCACACCTAGTGGTAATGTTTAGGAATTGAACCCCCAACCTCAGGATGACAACTCTACCACTGAGCCATACTAGGCAAAATCACGCAATTCAATATGCAATATATATAATCAAATAAGTGAGTGTGAAAGACATTTTATTTCCTTTGCTGAGCCAATGCTTTGTTTGTTTCATTTTTAGATACCACACCATCATTATGATTTCTTGTTTTTCTTTTCTTGACCCTTAGAGATCAGCATTATAGCACTGTAACATGACAAGACTGTAAATGCTTGATAACTAATGTGAAAGAAGGCGAGCAGGAGAAGTATTTAACTACCAAGACTTTCTGTGTCTTAGAACTTCTTAATTGCCATAGCCGAACACCAGCTTTGCCTCCTTATCTAGCCAGTTCAATCAGATAGACAAGCACCACCTCGCCCACTCACACGTCCTGAAGTCCCATATGTCAGGTTATAAAAGAGACAGCTTGAGAAAAAAAAAAAAATGGACAGTTTAAGAAGGAATAGATAAAACAATTCAACCTGGATTGGAGTGTTTCTGCACACTCGTAGACGAGTACACACATCAATAGATGCAAAGTGCTGAAAGGAGCTTCTTTTTCAAGGCCAAACGATCCAGAGGGAACGTCTGTTCTCCACGTCTGTACTCCACGCACACACACACACACACACACACCCACACACACACACACACAAGTGAGATATCTCTGGATCAGCTATCGTTTAATTAAGTCTTTGCGTGAATTTGGTAAACATCACTTTATTGGAAGTAAATATTGAAAAATAAAAATGAATTTAGATGAATTTATAGAT
This sequence comes from Syngnathus floridae, assembly GCF_059516105.1. Lineage (NCBI taxonomy): Eukaryota > Metazoa > Chordata > Actinopteri > Syngnathiformes > Syngnathidae > Syngnathus > Syngnathus floridae. The sequence continues at coordinate 11,792,281 of NC_142414.1, read as the reverse complement.
CCCCCAAGTGATTTTCTATTTGTATTGTAGTCAAGTGAGTGTTGAGTGTTTTCACACTGCAGTGTTTTATTGTATTTATGTTTTATTTCGTCAATCTACGCATGTCAGAATTATTTGTTCTGCCTGGAGTGTGACGCGGGAACACGCAAGTTCAAATTGGATCGATAGTTTTAGTGCCCATAAAAACAGTGAAATCGATTAAAATGTTAACCCGAACTCTGATTGGATTGAAGATATTTTGCCCATGTCAGTGTTACCAATGATATTTTTCAGCACAGAACAGTGCTCTTAAACTTTTTATGTGACACGGAGCAGTTTCGCATAAAGACATGTCTCAACGGACTGGCACAAAAAATAGGGAAAGACTATTATTGACAATACATATGATTATCTGAGCCAATATTTGTCATTGTGATATCGGCTTCTGCTTTTTTTTAGGGGGGGCTGATGAGATCATCTTAAGATTGCATAAACCTCGGGCTACTATTCATTTAAATTTTCAGTTAACTTTCTAAGAGAGATGCTGCTAAGCCCGGGGACTCCCAGGACTTACATTTCATTTGAACTTCAAATAAAGTGAAAAATTAACCTCTTCAAATAAAGTCAAACATTAATCTCTATCGTATTCCATTTCCTTGTTTTTTATTTTATTTTATATAGCCATCTAAATGTTTCACAACTCATCCCTCATCCAATATATGCAATTAGGGTCACTTTTATCCAAATTGAAAATCAGTCTCTTTGCTACAGGAATCCCTGCAGTGTGAATGCATTGATAAAATTGACTTATACTTTGTGCATGTGTGTGAGTATTTATGGATCCATATATGTTCTCCTTCAAAGCACCAATGACCTGAAATGTGGAGCGAGAACGTAACGCTGAGTTGACAGCGTCCCCTGTAACTCTGACTGACAGCTCTGTGACCTCGGCTACTTCTCGCAACAACATTTTGGTCATGCAGTGGCTTTAACAGCTGTCATTTCGAGCAAAATCCAACAACGGGAACTCAATAGGCACGGGCTGATAACCGCTTTCAGGATTAACCGTGGTTTTCAAAAGTCACGGTTTCAATAACCGCTAATACCATCTGTAATTGGTAATGAGTTCTTTTTTTTTTTTTTTTTGAGGGGATTTATAAGCACTGCAAAATATGATTGGCTGCTTGCAGAATTGACAGAGTGGTCTCTATGAAGTTAATTACCTCCAATTAACTTTTTATCACTTTCTTTTGAGTAGTTGCACACGGATAAGGAGGGAAGATTTTGTCGACCATGGTTGCTTGACGGCAAACTTTAAAAATGACAGACAGCACTGACGAAAATAAAATCTCAGTCTGTCACTGACTGAAAAACACCCCGCATATCTCGTGTGTTGTTATACATACTAGTATATAACAAGTGTGCTTGAGTAGACTGTATTGACAGTATATGTACGGTAGATGGCGGAATGTACCAACTAAGAAAGAGAAGAAGAAAGAAGAAAGTAGACCTATCAAATGCTCTGATTTCAGCCCCATTTATGAAGTCTTTTATGAAAGCAGAGCGATTAGCTTTTGTATTTAATCAAAATAAGGCATGTACTCTGAAACAAATTGACTGAACCGGAAATTTAACCAGTTTCAAAAAGGTTAATCAATCCCTCTTGTGTGATTGTTCCTAGTTGTTAATGCAAAATAAAATTGCATCTAGCGATTATTCAATTAATCAATGGTAAATTATTTGAAAAGTTTTGATAGCGACAGTTCTAACTGCATTTTTTATTATTTGAAAAATTCGACTTAGTCTCCATCTTTAGGGTGAAGAGAGAAAGAGAGAGAGAGAGCAATTAGTTCTGTAGATGAAAGAAAGTCACTTTTGACAGGCATTGAAACAACACACTCTCCCATCCTCAACTGCAAAGCTGGCACAAACATTTGATAGTCTGTTGACACAATTGAGGGCCCATTTGAGCGGCGCAGGGACAGTCAAAGCAGCATTTCCGCTATTCATCACTGCCACACTCACAGTGGAAGGAAGCAACTTGAAAAAGGTTAGCAGTTTGAAAGATAGTTCTTAAGTCCCTCACACACCCATCCACCAACACATATCAAGTTGTTAAGCTTGCGAGAGGCAATTGCGATTGCTTTTCAAGTACATGAATGTGACTTGTGCTCCCTGAGTCATGAGAACTGAAGCTGAGGCCAATCGCCATTTGGTTTAATGGGCAATCTGCAGCACAGACTGCAGTGACCCCCAGCACTTAGTGGGAGGAGAAGGCCAACCTATTAACAAAGAGTGGGAAGCTGCAAGCGCACCCTATCACACAAGGCCACACTTAATTAGACTGTTTGATTAGCAGACTCTAATGGAAAGATTGCAAATGGAGGGAAGCGGCGGATGCCGACTGCTCTCCTTGAAACTTGAAGGCTGAAAGTCATCTGGCCAACGATGAGGCTGAGGACATATTGTGTTTGGGGCTTTCATGTTCTCAGGACAGATGGTGACTGTGAGGTGAAAGAGATGAAAGTCATTATAAGTAAACTGAGTCAAAATGAGAGGCGTTTGTTTATCAATCCTTAAAACCTAAGCCTCATTAGTGTGGGTTTCTTGTAGGCTTAAGTAAGACTGAAGTTTCCATTTTGATTATCTCCAATGCAGTAAACCACCCTCCACTGCCAGGGTTATGTTCCAGACAACCCCAGCAACAAGTGAAACTTAAGAAGTTTCAGTATTTGTTGTTTATTTTGTCTCCTCAGACAAAACTTTTCGTTTATTGCTTTGCAGATTGTGCCATGCCAGAAGGAATCGCACGTAGACGTTCGCAACGTTCGACTCCTATCTGTAACGAATGGAGTAAAGTGTGAAGTGACGTATGCCTTATAACAGTCATTTAAATTTAATGTTTTAATGAAGAGCATCTTGTCAAAACCCTTTAGAATGAAAGCTATTTGAACACAAACGGTAAAGCAACAAGTGTAGACAGACGAAAAAAATCCCAGCCTTTATTTTCTGTGAATAAAAATACAATTACTGCAGCTTCCAAGTCACTCATCTTTTGTGTGTGTCTGTAAAGTCAGAGTCAACGGTGTAGTTCATTAAGATTAGAATCCTCACATGATGTTACCTAATTAGTAATCCCTTTGAAATTATGGCATCTTTTTTTTTTTTACTATCGTATTCATTTACCATCGTACCGACACCTATTCCGACTTTCTCCTGTCTCCCCAATTAAAGGGGAGAAATTGGATACGGACCTACGAGCACTGTAATTTAGAAGGAAGGAGCCGGGGGGAACGGGTGTGAATTGGCGGAGCCGTAGATGCAGGCCCTGGATACGAGTAGTGAGGCCTTGTCACTTGAGGAAATATTGGAGGATGCCAAGGTTAGCGGCGAGGTCAGACTGGATGAGACTGTTGAAGCGTGACCACGGGAATCCAAAATTCAGCGTGTGCACTGGTGCTAATCCGCTGCTGATTTTTATTGAATGCTGCTCTCCTCCACCTCATCATTCCCTGGAAGGCCTAAGCATGTAGATATTTATCTACTGATTGATTTATTCATCTATCGTGGCACAGGTCCGAGACACTATTAATAAATGTATTCCTTCCATTATGAGGTATTTTTATGGAGATACAGCAGTGCTTAATAATAATGAAGAGAAATATGGATGTGAGTTTAAGTCGTTCCATAACCACTCTCACAATTTAAAACACTGGTATCTTAAATCATGGTTGCTCAGTAATATGAATGGAAATACCATGAATTTAAAGGTTTATGTCACAGCGGATGGATGGACGGACATCGATTGAATGTCCAAAGTGCTCCGCTATCTGGATTGCTCACCATGGTAACCCCGGGAGGTGGATGAAAATTGATCCTTACGCTACAAAAGTTAAATTAATCAGAATACCGTATACGAGTGGGGTCACTTAAAACAAATACTTGTAAAATAATATAGAGTATATAGTAGGCTGCCCTTTAACGACCCTCATTGGGGAACCCTACACAAGTTTACATCATTCAAAAATGTTTTAGGTCAATCATTTTGTCTGCAGCATCTTTATCCTCCTCCGGCCAGGCCATCGGATCAAGCCAGGTGGGCCATCTGTGCCAATCAGAATTCAAGTGCGTGCATGTGTGGCTTCAAGAGGTTTTTCTATCTCCGAACGTTATACAGAGTGACATACCGCGTGCTCCGAGGATGCGAAGGTTTGGTCAGTAGCTTGCACGCTCTTTAGAAATCCTGCAAGTGAGCCGCTTGCAGTGTAAATATAGAGAATTTAGGAATTTTAACTATAGTCTTTTTTTATTTCATTCTGAGTTTTATTGTATTTATTTTTTTTTTAGGGTGGCTTTGTTAGTTTATTTTAGTTTTTTCAAAAAATTTCAGTTTTAATTTGGTTTTAGTTAGTGTTAGTATTACTTTTCGTTTTTTTTTAAAAACGTTAAAAAAACCCTCCATGGTAAGTATTTGGTTTGTCTATTTTCGTAATGTAAAGTAAAAGATTTTCACCATATTACGATTGACGACAGAGAGCAAAAGGTGGTTTGCTGTCAGAGCTGGATCGGCCAAATGGACGTTGTTCGCAAATGGGGCTGGAACGCAAGGCGGGAAAGTGACAAAGGGTGCATTTGTTTGTTAAACCAACAGCCCCACAACAACGCCGACCCCCATCCTCCCGCCCACTTGGGGTGCTGGCTGGCTGCCCTTCTACTTCATCTGCATGTTCACACAAACACACACAGGCCGCAATGCACACAACTACATGACCTGCAGTTCCAAGAGTTTTTCAACCTTCCTATACCAGAATCCAACTCTGCGTTGTATCCCAGGGTAGAGTAAAATCGAAGCCGGTTATTGCAGAGTCGTCCAAAATATTATATGGCAGCCATCCTAAAGCTGCACTCTCAGCGTTCTTTTTTTTTCCATTTTCGTGATAATGAACATTTGGGTCCATAACAACTGAGACCAGATTTTAGAACTTTTCCCAGTTCAAGTCATGAATTATTTTTTGGTGAAATCTATAAATAGATTCAGAAAATCTTACAAAATTGTACTGTCGTACTCCAAGTTTACATTCTATAGCAGTTTTAAATGTCATATTTATTGGGGGCGGGGGTTCTCATTATTTTGACAAAATTCTTAGTCTCATCAGTTGGTCCTTTCTATTGCCACTGTCTCGAGAGTTGTTGTCGATGAAGAGGGGATACGACCGCTTTTGAACTGAAAGGTTCCCTAGTGGGGCTTTAAGTGGAAAATGTACTAATGAGTTGACTACTGTCCTAAATAAACATGAAAAGGACATTTATCACCTTTAGTCCTGAAGGTTAAACATCATCTATGCAATAAAAAAAATGCATTAAACCTATCATGTTACAAGCCAGAAATAGCCATTAATGACACATAAACACGTGGTTGTTCAAAATGCCAAGCTTCAAGCATGACAAGCTGCAGATGTTGTCACGGTGACAAGTTAATATCCACTTCTTATAGACACTGTGTAGTTTAGTCTCATTGACACGGAGGCTTGGTGGGCGTATTGGGGAGTGTTAATTTGTGCTTCGATCAAGCTGTGTGCTTGGCCTCATGCTGGCCTGTCAAGCCGATGTAAATGCGTGCGTGTGTGTCCGTGCGTGCGAGCGTGCACGTCTTACATATGTATGGAAGCAAGCCAAGATGCATTGGAAGGAATTGTAGAGATCCTGGAAATCTCGCATGCTGAGCTTGGCTAGGCCCATATTGTGTGAGTGAAGACACAAAACAACAACACAAGTACACGTTTACACATGTACAGTATAATCCTGCTGGAAATGAGCGATGGAGCCCTCCTCTGAAACAAAAGGTCCAGTACAATGCGCACATTAGGCTTTGACCACCATATGTCCGGTAGCATTGTGCATACTTTTATGGGAATGCATGCCAGTTATCCTGGGCGATTAAGAAAAAAAGACATGATGAATTACACAATTTGTGTTGTATAGCTATGAAGCAACCATAAAGGGACTTGATGTGCGGCAGGCATTAATGTCTCATTAATTTATAGGCAAGGCTCATATAAAGTGTAAATTCAATCCCTATACATATGATATGTATAAGCCCCATCTAACAAATAGAAATTCATTATCTATGCATAACAGAATAGTTCCATTGTGTATCACTGAGAAAACTGAGGCACCAACTTTGTAATACACATTACACATATGTCAAAACTGTGAAGGTCAGCCGCGTGTGAAAAACATTTTGCAACCTTTTTAAACTAACCCCCATTCGTTAAATAGAACACAATGTTTCATCGATGCCCAGAGCATTCAATCAATGATGCATAAGTAAACTACGGATTAATTAAAACATAGCCCGTGTTCGACTAAGTGCCCATACTTGAATTTGTGTGCCATCTGTATTGCTAATGAACCTTCAGTTGATAAGAGACACACTGAAAAACAATCATCAGACTCCTCACCAATATTAATACCCCCGAGCTGAGAGAGGCTCTCATTCAGCCTCACTCATGTTAACTCGCCTGAAGCAAACACCAGTCAGCTAGTCAAGCACAAGCATGACGACAACATGACAAACAAAAGAGTGCTTACGAAGCATGTACTGTGCCTTCGCCAAGGCTTGAAACAAGGTAGCCCCAAAATCAATGCGGAAATGGCCGCGACTGTGAGCTTAGTCAAGAGTGGAAAATTGGTAAGTTGCAATCAATACCGGGGACATGCATTCAGGGCAGGCTGGGAGGGTGGAGCCTCCCTGCCCCCCATCCCATGTGCAGGATAAAACAAAGAAATTATTTTCCATTCCACTTATCTTGTTTGAGCTTTATGTTGATTTTCTTTTTGAATCCAATAATGTCAATGATTTCACCATTAAAATAGCTGAGTGTGCATATTTGCTGTTCAAATACATAGGCAAGAAGGCGACCATGCACACATTCATCAACGCAGGCGATCGTGGAAGCCCTATTACTATTTGTCCTTCTATTGCCAGTATTTGCATTTTACCACACGTGCCGCATAGGGAGAGACTCTTTCATGAGATTCAAATCACAGTTCAAAATGCACCCGTTTAAAATTGTCTAGTCAACGTGTCATTTTGATCTGCCCCTATCTATGTATTTTTTATTTTATTTCTCTCATTCCAGTTCTTGTTTGTTGTTCATTGTTCTATCAATATTCACTGATACCGCTACATTTTGCAATTGTAAGGAAAATGTCTTCATTTTAACCAAATATTGGGCAAAAATACAAAACACAAATTTTTCTTGATTTAAACAAATACAAACCTTTTGGTAAATGACATTACTGACAATTTAACAGTTGATTGGATGTTTTTCAAGTGGCTGACCAGCCGGTTCCGTCTCCAACTGTCACTTGCATTGTATTTACTGAGCGTGGTGTAAAAGCCAGTAGATCACTCGGATCACTTGCCATTGTAATATACCGCATCTCTGTGATTCATTGATAAAACGGAGAGGATCATAACAGGAGTTAAACACTAATCTCGCAATCTGCACCAAACACGAGGTGCATTCAAAGACAGAAGGACATTTTAAACTCACACGGGAAACTCCTCCATCAATGAATTAAATGCTAAGAACTACAAATGTCTAAACAATGCGAGCTGTCGAACAAGCAATAAAAGCTGACAATACAAGAAAAATCATAGGAGTGAAATCGCCGTGCTATTTGACTTCATTGCCATCACTCATCCATCTGCATGGTTACTCATGTTACGATAGACCGTGACTGAGATGTCAAATGTTAAATATTCAAAATGTTGGTATCTTGACAACACTAAGTGGAAGAAGAATGTGGAGTCTGGTGGATGTAAACAAGTAGAAATTTCTCAGCAAAAAAGTGTTGCCATCTGTTTTCCTGAAGGTAATATTGGTGGATTTTATGAGAACCAATCAGACATATCACCACCAATACCAAATGACAGTGATGTATTGTGACAGGTAGAACAGATAAATGCTCTTCCACTAGCACCATATCAGTATTTCATTTCAATATAACGCACATAATTTTTGAGACATTTTGTTTGATGGTGCTTCATGTAATTCAGAATAGCCTCCATAGCATTAGTGTGAGCAATACACGAGTAGCTTTTGCAAGGGTCTACAAGTCTTCGAATGATTCCGGGTTGTCATGCAATTCCCGTAACTGCAAGCAAGTATAATAATAAAATGATTTGGATCCCGTTTTTTGAAGGAGAAATGGAACACTTTTTTTTTTTAGCTAATAGGAAGTCTTTTAATTATCAAAATAGTACATGTGGCTCAATTTAGGCGCCCATGTCAATGGCTTTTGAAATATGCTTTATATATATTGCTTATCCTGTTCAGGGTTATGGAAAAATGTAACCTGACTTCAGACAGGGTTAAACTTCACCCTGGATTGGTCAACAGTACTGAATGTGTGCGTCTGTCTCTAAAACAATATTCCGAACATCACTGTGCATGAACTGAACCAACATTGCAAGCACCCAGTCAGGTTAATGTACCATAATATCATCAGTGACATTCTGTCAAAATAACACTATTTTTTTCTAATTCCAAGTAAACTCAAATTGCTATTTCACATTAAATTTCACATTTTGTGTGTGTAAACAAAAGAAAGCCCTCACTGCTATGAGCTCATTCATACTGAAGAACACATGCATGTGTTTACACTGCTTGATCTCTATTTATAGCCAAACAAAAGAATGGAGAACAAATAAAAGCCAGCTCATTTTTGTATCTCTCTACTCAATACTGGATGCCACCCAATCAGGTGAGGGAATGGGAAATCATTTAAATTATTTAAAATTGTCCTTACAATTAGCCAACAGAATAAACTATAAATAAAAAAAAGTTCGGGCAAATTTTGTGAAACATGACAGGAAACTCCGCCTTATAATTGTCCCGTTTACTTTCTAGTGTATACATATTTGTTGTATTTCGCAATAATATTACAGCCTCTCACTAGCCTGGCGCTTTCACTTTTCTTTTGGCATTGCATTCCGTGTGAAAAAAGAAAAAGTATGATATTGGCTTGGGGCTGACCCGGTTCCGTCAAGACAAAATGCGCCTACCGTCCACGGCCATGCTCGGTCTCAGCGTGGGTCTGTCCGTGGTGCTGTCACAAGGGTTCTTCCATTCTGATCCCGGAGCGATGGAACGTTGGGGGGTTGTGGACGGTGCAGGAGGAGGCGAAGAAGTCTTCTCGATCGGACAGCCGGATTGCACTCGCGCATCCCGCGACCATTTGTTGTCACACAAGCCGGCAGCCCGCACACATGAGGTGGTGAGCGCTGAAGCTCCGCCTCCTCTTTGCACCTGACTGCCCCGAGATTGAAAGGTCACGACAGTACACTTTCTTTTCCATCACGCTTTTCATTTTTAGTCCCAAGTATGGGATGCTGAATACTTGACATATTTTTAAAGAATGTCAAATACAATGCAACGCTGTGGAATTTGGTCGCGTGCATGTAAACCCATTTTTTTTTTTTTTTGGTGAGGCACAACTTAAATTACTGGTGTCAAACTCAAGACTCGAGGGCCAGATCCGGCCCGCCGCATCATTTTATGTGGCCATGCAGCCAAAGTAAATTATGTGCATTGACTTGATGTGTCTTGCTAACTGCAAATTGTATTCACTTTTAAAAACATTGCAATATTGCAGAATATTGCAAAAGAACTATTACAGTGCTGTTCGATAAACAGATGAGAGTGCAGTGGTTATATCTTTGGACATTGTTAGTTATGTTTCCCCACTCACCCAAAGTCAGCTGAGATAGGTCTCATTTCACCTACAACCCAAAGCAGTATAGAAATGGGTAGGTGGTTGGGCAAAAATAAGTGAACCACTGTATAAGATAATAAAATTACCCAACCCTTGATGACACTTTGCATACACTGAAGCTGTTGTGCTTTTTATTATTCTGAAGTGATTGTGCATAAAGAACATGACCGCTTTACAGTATATTAAAAACATCAAAACAATACAATGTGTACAGATTAATTGTGGTTTCACCAGATTAAAACAGAAAAATGCGTGAGAATGCAGACCCGCATAGCTCCCCAGAATATATAAATAGAATCCCATGTCATGAAACGATTAATATGAAACATTAAATGTGAAATAACTCTCTCACCCACCCACCCACACACACCACACACGTCCACTCTTGCAAAGACAATGCACAATAAAGATACAATAATGACCTTTTGTGATAATTGGTTAAATTTCCAAAGGCACATCTGGGAATAGAAATGCAGACAGATTTAATAAGAGTCAGAGCCATTGGGAGTTCAGAGGAATATTATTTCAATCGAAGTAGTGTTGGGAAAAAAATGTAGCTCATTATAATTTAATTACAGACAAAGAGTTTCTTCTAATACTCCCCTTACTGAAGCACCTTATCGTTCCTTAGACGCTTTAATCAATCGGTTGTTTGGTACAATAAGTAAAATCATGGGTGTCCAAACTACAGCCCTGGGGCTAATTGCGATCGTTTAACGGCCCACTGCATATATTAAAATTCACAACTGACATGGTCTGTGTCATTTGCCTGCATTAATTTGTACTTTGTAAAATGTGTCGCAGTGCAGTAGAAGAGAAAACGCAAGTGACTTTCATCTTTCATTTAATTGTCTACCAATCAAACAATTGCTAAAACGCTGTGGGAAAATCATTTCTATTCATAACACCCTGAATTAAGATGATTCGTTATGTTTTGCGGCAATCTTAAAAGCCACTGTTATCTTTACTGTATGCTATGTCCCATGTTCATGTTTGCCTATGGTGAGAACAAAGTTGTAAAACTGCATCTGCTCCCATTCGCTCTTGTTTAAAGTCTTTTGGGGACAGGTTTTTTTTTTTTGCAGTATCTGAAAACTGGGGAATCAGTTAGCCAGGGTGAGATTGTCCTAACAAAAACAATCTCCACTTGCTCTCGAATGATCCTCTCTGAATTGAAACTCAGCTGACTGTTGGAAAATGCTAACCACCATGGCATTTGCGTACCGGATAGATTTGTTTAGTCCTTTTCGGGGGTACGCCTGCATCACTCATCACTTATTGATCGTCTGGATCAATAAGGTGTTAACAATGGTGCACGGTTGGATGAGTTGATGTAACTCGAGCCCTGACATGAGCCCTTAAGCAAGGCACCAGAGCTCCTGACTTGTTTATGAAGTGCCCCTCACTCTGAAACCCTATCCATCCTGTCCATTTGCACATCAGGATTATGTTGTGATCACGTGAGCGGATGAGCTCGAATGTACAACATGCGTAACACAGGCTCTAAAGCACAGTCAAGGTTTTAGTATAAGAAGAAATGTTGAAAGCCTTTAGAGTAACATTTAAATCTCTGGCTTCCACTCTAAGTCTTTTTAAGAATATGAACAGTCCTCCACTCTCTGCTCAATTACAGCATGGAAATATAGATGCACCAGACTATATCATATTTTGAGTCTTTTTGTCTCACTTGTTTTTTACGGAATTGCTGATTGAGAAGATAAACTAAATCATATTCTATCCCCTAAATATTGTATGAACAAAATGTGCAATAACGACTTTGACATGTTTTGGCTAGATTCTTGTAATGGCAATCTCTCACTCACTCACTCACTGACTCACTCACTCACTGACTCACTCACTCACTCACTCACTCACTCACTCACTCACTCACTCACTCACTCACTCACTCACTCACTCACTCACTCACTCACCCCCAGAGACACACACATTTGTAAATGTGTTTAATTTCTGAGAGATCTTAATTTAGAAGTGTGCTCATGTATGCCTGAAAGGACATTTGGTCCTAACAGCAAGCAGTCCAATTATGTATCTTTAATTCAGATGATGGTCAGCCCTGTGAATAATGAAGTAGACTTATAGAGGGGGGGGGGGGGGAGTTTTGTTGTGCAAACCGGATGGCTACATGTGATGTTCCCACATTTTATAATAGCATCCATATACCTTACATACTTGAAGCAACAGATGACATGCATAATATCCATTTCATCTTACACCACCTCATATGTCTTCTTTGCCAAGAGCACTTTCGATATGATCACACTGACATGAGATTCAACTCGAGCACCCAATTTGACGATAGCACTTCATATGTAGTTTGTAGTGTCCTTGTGCTCAAACGGACTATTGCGGCCTGATAGCGGGAAGAAAAAGGGAGCTTATTGAGCGTGTATTGAGGAGCTTCATTCAAGGAGAGAGGAGCACTTCCTGAAAAGACATAGAGAAGCTATTGATGCTTGGAGTGTGGCATCGGCCTTCCTAAAGCTGGTGTCATGGTGAATGGCGGTCTTTTGGCGAGCACTGAGAAATCACGGTGGCCAAATAGAACACCACTCGGAAAGAAAAGTGTCTGTTGTTGGATCTTGATGGTGTATTTGAATGCATAGAAAGTGAAGTTTGAAAGAAGTGAGAGCTCAATGGAGCTTCTTAATCTGATATGAAAGGGGTGGCTCTTTCAGGTGAAAGTGAAAGAAATGCACTGAATTCCCAGAGGAAGCGGTTTCACTGCTGGGTGCAAATGATAGAGGAAGTCACTTTATATTGTCAGCTTCTGAGCTGTTTTGTTATCACTGACCTGGGGGGGAGTTCTTGTTCTTGTTGTCGACAGGCCCTTCTCCGTAACCATGCAATATCTCCTCTCATTTATTTCAAATGGAGAGCGGATGTTGACAGAACCTATTTGGAGGAATCCATTTGCTGGCTTCTCATCATCATCATCTGTGTTTGTCTCGCGTGTGTGAATGTGTGTATGAGTCCATATAGGTATTTTCTACAGCATGTAGGGAGGGATGAGATGCATATGTCCCTCTGGTTCAACAACACCGGCTGGAAAGTCGCCCGCCGGGAGGAAGCAATTCCAGTGAATCTCCAAGAGACATTGCCAAAAGAAGAAAGGGGGGACATCGGATGTAAGATTTGCAACATTACTCATCATCCTGTCTTATCTAGGGTTTCATCTTTGAAAGTCAGTCGCATTCACTCTGATGGTCATTCCACCAATGCCGTTAGCCGTGATTACTTTTCAGTGAGCGCTTCTTTTTCCTCAGAATTTGGCCTGCGTTCACTAAACATATGTTCTTATTTTGGAAAGACTTTTGTTGCTTCTGAAAAATAATGATAAGTAGCTTTCTCTGTCTTCTTTTATTTTTAAATCTCCTTATGTGCTTTTTTTTTTCATCATCACATATAAACAGATGGGCATTTTCTTTCTTCATAAGTCAGTTGAATTTAGACAGTTCTCATATTTTTTTTATAATTTTAAATTTATAATAAGTATAATAGTGGAGCAAAATGTAGATTGCAAATATCACACAGATATACCAAACAGGGTGACAAACACAGCTTTATAAGTGACAGGCCTGTTCTCTGCTACCTCAATTGCTGGCGGGGCTAGTGGGGAGAGTTCAAATATGCTTTGACCCTCCTAAGGTGCCACACCATATAATTGTACTTTGGTTCCAGGAATGTTTTCCAATATTTCCACCTGTCCCCTGCGGAAAACATAAAATGAATCTTTACCAGCTTTTTCTGAAGATTTTTTTGCAGGTTTGTATTTTTTGTTTGTTTGTTTGTTTGTTATGCAGACTTCCTGAGATCCTTGGACCTCCCCATGCCCTCTCCAAATTAAATCTTTTTTTTAGCTTCACCAGTGACATCAATTTCCTAAAATTTTAGAAAAAATAATTCATCGATTAGATCTATTTATTGAAAGATATAGATTACTATTTGACAGTCAGTATGGATTTAGAACAAATTAATCAACTTTCACTGGCTTTGACAGAACGCATTGAAAATATTCCCACCACCACGGACACTAAAATTACAGTCGGGCTGTAATTTTAACTCATACCTGAACCAAAAATCAGTAAAATTGAAATACTTCAAAAACTTTTTGAACCCCAGACCTTCACAAATCAGGATTACACACTTCTCAGCAATCATCCTCACTTATGTAAAATGTATTTAGTAGAAAAAACCTGAATTCATTGCAGGGTCTTTAAATTCCGTTTCTAGCAGAATAGCCAAATTCCAAATTTATGTCTGTCATTGCCTTCCTATTTGCTTTTCAATCCCACTAATCTCTTTTAGCACCTCTTCCACTTTCATCTACTTGAGTTTAGCAGTCATTAACTGCATGCATCGACTCGTCTCCTCTCTAAAGAAACGAATGCTAACTGCTCACGTGTGTTTGAATAACAGCCTGGGTCAATAATCTAATTTATCTGCCCAGCATCACAAAAACAAGTCAACTCTCCTCAGGCTCAGGCTCATGCAAGCTCGTGGCGTTATTAGGTGACATATTTGAAATGTTTACCAGACATTGTTTTGAACACGTGTAGGTATACCTAATATGAATAAATGTATCAAATGTACTCATCCTTTCTTTTCCCACGCTATGTGAAAGCAATTGCAAAATAATGTAATACACACTATGATATTTCATAAGCATCCCTATCGATTTAAGTTATGTATGTTGTATATTCAAGAGGATTTCTATGGTGTTTACTGAAGGTGCCCTTGCTAGAATAAAGAGAGAAGGGGTTCTGATGCTTTACATAGCAATTAGCCTAATGAATCATACCCAATTTGAGTGGTCTACAATGCAACACATTACTATTCCAAACACGCAATCAGCCTTTGTCGCCTTTGCACAGCCTCAGTTTCTAGCTCTCATCATCAGTGTGAAAAGTTTGCTGTCAGGCCCAGTTTAGTGGATCAATAATTCCATTTGAGCATCTGTGGCAAAAAAACAAAAAAAGAGACTCTATTTGGGCTGTACCGTAGGGTTGTTACTTTAAAAAAAAAAAAGCAGTTTAGAGTTGACCTTTTACAAGGACACTTTTCTTTGTTATAACAGTGTCTAATCAGAGCTCAACAAATCATTCATCCTGTCCGGATATTATTCCATGTAGATATCACTTTGTGCCTAAACCCAACAGATGCCATTTGAGCTTTACCTGTGTGTGTAATAGCGGAAAAACGATAATGTCAGTGTCCTATCTACCATCACTGGTTTTTAATGAGCTAAAATTAACTTGCCATTGCCACTCAGACTATATGAATGATGCATTAGTGTTTCTTTGTGTGTGTGCGAGTGTGTGTCTTGGCGGATGTACGAAAGTATGTCATTAACTTTGTCGTCTCATGATCTCACCAAACCTGTATCTTGTCGACCTGATGCCTTACAATATGAGTAAAAATAATAAATGTAACCTAACCAGAAAGAGGTTATGGGAAAAAATAGCATTACATTTATTTCATTAACCTATTGTTGTATTTTCTGACTCCGCTCGGCACTCTGTGTTCAACTAAGGTTTGAAGGCAACAACTTCTTCAGATGTCTGTGTTGGTGAAGGTTGTAGGAAAGCTATTTGGACATGCTAGATCGAGCAGATGAATACTTAAACTATGTAAAATAGAACAATAGACCATTCTGTATGCGGTTAGACGACCCGACAATTTTTTACTGTTCCATTACTACTTTCTCTCACCAATTATGCAGGCCAGTGATGTTAATTCAAGCAGTGCATAATGTTATAAGACACTCATCACATAAAAGTAACAGGAACATCATGAAAGCTGAATAAAATGAGATGTACTTGGTTTTTAAATTAGTCCTCGCCAGTGTTTTGTCAGGCAGTACATTTTCATCAAAGCACCTTTTCCCATGAGCATGATAATGTCTATGCTGCTGGCCGTTTAAATGAAGAAAAATGTGAAGGCTCATGCCAAGGCGTGAATGGGTGAAGTGAAACATCATTGAAACAAGTTGATGCGGTATCTGGAGCCAGTTTTCCTCAAGGGATAACATTCTGAGTCGTCCTGTTAATTAGAATTACTGTAATCTACTGTTTCAATTTTGAACAGTCTCTTCAATATGGTGAGTATATAATAGGCCAAGCTAATTTACCACACAATGCCATAATATAAGGTCTTTAAATAATGTCATCAAGGGCATACTGGATTATGCAACTAAATTGTTTGTTTTTTGATGAATGAAACATTCTGTAATGATTACACTAATTCGAGGATGTCGCACTTGGTTTTTGTCAGGAGCCACATCGTTGCTATGGTTTCCATCAGAGGGTCGTTATGATTGTGAACCCACATGAATGTATGATCGACCTACATTATCACATTTACACAAAAAATTATGAATAACTAGTTTTGAAATCAGAAGCCAGTGAATGGTTTGTTGAACTCTTTTTCAATTTGACATGAATGGGGGGGGGGGGGCAATCAATAGAAAAACCTTGTCTTGTCTCAATTTGATGTTGTTAAAAGCGATGACAAATGGTAAGAAGCATGAAGTTGACACATTATTTACCTTCATAGGCCACATAAATTGATATCACTAGCCGGATCTACCCCCCAGGCCTTGAGTTTGAGACATGCTGACTAATTGGACAAGGACAGCTTCACCATTAGAAATGACAAATGCTGAGAAATGCTACAATATTCTCAACTTTGCAGCTATAGTATCGTGGCTTTCATAGTTGTGGGAAGACTTTCTTAAAGATCTTGGAGAAGTCATATCAGGGGTCACCAACATGTTGACCAAAGGCACCAAGTAGCCCAAAGACCATGTGTTTGGCTCTTGTTCTAAAAATACCTTACCAGTGATAAGACTGTGGAATATTGTGGAGGTGATCCTTTTGAATTATTTGAAAATGTAAATACTTGCCCATATTTAGTAAACAAAGTGTTGCATGATATTTAGTTTTTTCGTTTTGTTTTTTTCAACCTTGTTAAATCCTGTAAGTGCGTGTGTGTGTGTGCATGTGCGTGTAAAAGATAATATGCAAAGTACCACCAAAATAACACACTATAATTAAAAGAACCAAGTTGCTATAAGCAATTGGATTATGGCTATAGCGCCTTTCTGTGGCTGCTGACTGTATGACAACCAAATGGAACACAAACTTGGTCCAGTTATTTTAAGTCCCGTCCTCATTCCTGTTATTGCAAATTAAATATTATCTACACAATACCTACACAAAGGCACACTTTGTATTTATAAAAAAATGTGCGTCTGCTAAACTATGATAATTTGACAACGTGAACACTCCTTTCCAGTAGGAGCGCTGTTCCAAATCAAACGTTGTCAATTTTAATAGGCGGATGTGACCGTATTGTTTTTCCGGTATCGCGCAGCTTCGTCGTGTGCGTCGAAAACATGTCCGCCAGTGTAGCTAAACCGCCTTCTAAAAATGCCCCTAAAACAAACGCAGCAGCCACCGGAGCAGCGGGAGCAGCCGGTGGTGCACCGGTTATTCCTCTCGCCTCCCCGCTAATGGGGAAAAAGAAGAAACCCTTCCTGGGGATGCCTGCCCCACTAGGCTACGTTCCCGGTTTGGGCAGAGGGTAAGCTAACGTTTTAGCCTTTTTGCTAACTATACCTGTCCGTGAATTTAACTAGTTTAATTCTTCCTCCTAATGAACATGGTGCATAGTAACTTATGATTACTCTGTAATATAATAAAATCAAGGCTAATATAAAGATGAGCCTGATTCAGGTGTGCTTATAAAATTTCAATTGATTTACACGACATCAGTATTAATATACCCTTTTGTTTTTTGATATTTAAAATGAGTGACAAAGTTATACAACTTTTTCATCTTTCTTTTCATTGACATTCTTGCTGAACACAGAAACAATCAACGTATGAAAATTATTAGGTTAAAGTGATTATAAAAAGTCAAGTGCAAAGTTTCACAAAACAAAACAAACATTGGTCAAGAGCCAGAGTCCACTGACGGCAGTCAGCTAATGTAGTATGGTTCAATTTTACAACCAGCATACATAGAAAATAAACAAATTGACACATCATAAGTTGTTAAAGTTCATTGTAAGGTGTAGAACACTATATGAAGTGCATTTTGTATGTGATACAGTTCATGAAATTAGCATTAAGGGTCCTGGCCAGTACTGCGTACAAAAAAAATGTGTGCACAAATTGACACATATTGCGGAAAATGATCAAGAGTGTGATTCATTCAGTGACCCTTTCTGACCATCTGCAATGGCTACACGTGTACCCACTTCTTGATTGTGTTCTTCAGGGCTACTGGTTTCACGACCCGTTCTGACATTGGTCCAGCTCGTGATGCCAATGATCCAGTAGATGACCGGCATGCACCCCCAGGAAAGAGAACGGTTGGGGACCAAATGAAGAAGAACCAGGAAGAGGATGATGAAGATCTGAATGACACTAATTATGATGAGGTGCGTTGTATACATTTTGGGATGAGCTACTCCTCTTATTCTTTATTTACTTGAAAATATGCAACTCTAAATTTTTCCAGTTTAACGGATATGCGGGGAGCCTGTTCTCCAGCGGTCCTTACGAGAAGGACGATGAAGAAGCAGATGCCATATATTCAGCTTTGGATAAAAGGATGGATGAAAGACGCAAAGAAAGAAGGTTGATTGAAAAGCACATCTTTTATGAGTTCTGAGTCGATTTTTGATGAATATCTTTCTTTTGCGTTTTAAGGGAGCTGAGAGAAAAGGAGGAGATTGAGAAATACCGTATGGAGCGACCCAAAATTCAGCAGCAGTTTTCAGATCTCAAGGTACAGTATGGAACAACTCCACCAATCTTCTCAAATGTGCTGCTTTTATCCTCAGATTCCCCAACCTCTCATTTCTCTTCTTTTCCATACAGAGGAAACTGGCAGAGGTCTCAGAGGAGGAGTGGCTTAGCATTCCTGAAGTGGGAGACGCCAGGAATAAGCGCCAGAGAAACCCACGCTTTGAGAAACTCACTCCTGTTCCGGACAGCTTTTTTTCCAAGCACCTTCAGACAGGAGAAAACCACACCAGTGTAGATCCTCTGAAGGGGGTCGGTAGACATGCAAATACATATTCAATGTGAATGAAAAAATATGGTTCTGGTTAATGCTGGTTTATGTGTTCAGCCTTGCTAAGTAGGAACACTCAACTGTTGTTGTCTTTTCTCTCCTCTAGCTTGGTGGTCTGAACACGCCATACCCAGGAAGCATGACGCCAGGGCTGATGACGCCAGGGACGGGAGACCTTGACATGAGAAAAATTGGTCAGGCCAGGAACACACTCATGGATATGAGACTCAGTCAGGTAAGCATTTGGGCCCAACTCTTTGGGATCTTTTGAGGCCGATTCCAATATTCATCAGAAATTATTTTCGGAAAGATGCTTATTGGGTTGTGGAAAAATGGTGCAAGCACATCATTCTGCCTGACACCAACACTTGACAACATTTGATGTTGCATGAGAAAGTATTGCCAACCGTGTAATCAGGCCAGCACTTCACCTTTCAATTAGTAGTTGAGTTCATGATTTTGTTTGTCAAGTGTCTGCCTATTTTTTTCACCAGGTGTCTGACTCAGTCAGCGGTCAGACGGTGGTGGATCCGAAAGGTTACCTGACCGACCTCAACTCCATGATCCCCACACACGGAGGAGACATCAGGTATAGGCGCAGTGCCACTCCCAAGGTTTATGTGCTTTATTTGCCCACAATGTATTTTCTGATTTCCTCATGCTCTTTGTTGTCCAGTGACATCAAAAAGGCTCGTCTGCTATTGAAATCCGTGAGGGAGACGAACCCTCATCACCCGCCTGCATGGATTGCCTCAGCCAGGCTGGAAGAAGTAACTGGGAAACTGCAGGTGGCCCGGAACCTCATCATGAAAGGCACAGAGATGTGTCCCAAGGTAAAGGAGGAAAGAGACTGACCTGAGCGCATACATGCAAGTGTATGTGTTTCTTTGTGTACGTGTGCGTGTTGTCAAAAGCAAGAACCTTGACACTCACTTCTACTGGGTATAGGATGCGTCTTAGTTGCATAAATGTTACAGGTCAACATTTACTAGCTATTGGCTTTCCTTCAGCAAAACTGTGGTTGTTGTCTGTGTCCATCAGAGCGAGGACGTGTGGCTGGAGGCAGCCAGGCTCCAGCCTGGTGACACGGCAAAAGCTGTTGTAGCTCAAGCTGTCCGCCACATGCCGCAGTCGGTCCGAATCTACATCAGAGCTGCGGAGCTAGAAACAGATGTCAGAGCCAAGAAAAGAGTCCTTAGGAAGGGTAAGGCTCAGGTTTAATGTACCACCTTCATTTTGTTGTGTGTGTGGTTTTTAAGCGGCTCCTGGTATTCACGCAGCCCTAGAGAATGTGTCCAAGTCAGTCCGTCTTTGGAAGACAGCCGTCGAGCTGGAGGAGCCAGAAGATGCCAGAATTATGCTGAGCCGAGCAGTGGAGTGTTGCCCAACAAGTGTGGAGGTACTTGTTGATGCCTTTTGACTCCCTAATGTGAAAAATCCCATCAGAGCTCTTTACTCTTTCCGTCCGTGGTCTTTAGCTCTGGCTGGCTTTGGCTCGCCTTGAGACGTACGAGAACGCCCGACGCGTCTTGAACAAGGCCCGTGAGAACATCCCCACCGACCGCCACATTTGGATCACCGCTGCAAAGTTGGAGGAGGCCAATGGCAACACGCAGATGGTGGAAAAGATTATTGAGAGAGCCATCACCTCACTGCGTGCCAACGGGGTGGAGATCAACAGAGAGCAGTGGATACAGGTGTGTTTGAGTTTATACCGCAATATTCTCATGCAGGGTAGCCTTGCTAACTTTTTGTTGAATGGTGATGCTGGGGCAGTCAAGCTCATCTTCCGGCCAGGTGGCGGTCTAACAGTCAATTTAAGTCTTTGCATTTAAAATTAATCAGTTGCTCCGGGTGTTCATGCTACATAGTGCGTCATAATTGTACAACAGATGGCGGTGAAAAGACTAAGAAATAATGTACTGTCGATGCCCTTCTTTGCTGGCAGGACGCAGAGGAGTGCGACAAAGCGGGTAGCGTGGCCACCTGCCAGGCTGTAATCAGAGCAGTCATTGGGATAGGCATCGATGAGGAAGACCGCAAGCACACCTGGATGGAGGACTCTGATAGTGTGCGTATATGTAATTGTCATTAAAAAAAAGATGTGATATCTGCGAGGGTCCTTGAATACTAATATTTTTGTTTCAGTGTGTGGCACACGGAGCATTGGAGTGTGCCAGGGCCATCTATGCTCATGCCCTGCAGGTGTTCCCCAGTAAGAAAAGTGTGTGGCTTCGAGCAGCCTACTTTGAGAAGAACCACGGAACCAGGTAAAGAATAGACTCCCTTCGAGGGCAATCTTATGTATTCAATCATCTGGTTCATATTTTGCACGTACCTGTCAGGGAGTCTTTGGAGACACTCCTCCAGAAAGCCGTGGCTCACTGTCCAAAGGCGGAGGTACTCTGGCTTATGGGAGCCAAATCCAAGTGGCTAGCTGAGGACGTGCCTGCCGCCAGAAGTATCCTCGCTCTGGCCTTTCAGGTAATCGAGGATCTTCTCAAAACGAAGTAGTCTCCAGTCTGAAGAAAGCTGTATATTTAATGTTTCAGCGACTGTGCTTAACAAATGAGTAAACCCCATTTTTTAAAATCTGTATGAATTGTATTTACACTGCTTCACTCTCTCCCACAGGCTAACCCAAACAGTGAGGAGATCTGGCTGGCTGCTGTCAAGCTGGAGTCCGAAAATAACGAGTACGAGAGAGCTCGTCGGCTGCTAGCCAAAGCTCGCAGCAGCGCGCCCACAGCGAGAGTGAGTTCTTCCTTCCCACTTTCCCCTCTTGAGCCATCTCCAAATCCTTCGACCTGCAGCTACACTGTCGATCCCCCACTGTTCAGTGTTCGAGTTCGGAATCTGTTCAACTCCTCTGTGTACACGACTCTTTAGTTTGTTTGCAAAGTATACAAAGTAACACCATAAAACCAGCATGTTTGGAATCTTTTCGTTGCCTTCAGTTCCATCTTTGCGTTGCAAATAGTTGCAGTGCCAGGTGTCGTTCTTAACTTTATAGAAATCCTGTTGATAACATAATGTGTTTCGTGCATCAAGTTGGGGCCTGCTCGATTCTGAAACCTCAGCTCATGCTGACGGATGCTGACAGCAGTGCACTTTATCACTTTCTCTCTTGGGTGATCTGAGAATTTTGTTTGCTGACAGATAACATCCCATGAGTCTTGATTTTCTTTTGACTTTGCTGACTGCTCCATCTGAAAAGCTGTCATGATATGACATTAATAAGGCACTTGAGCCGCTGCACACACACTCAAAGGGTCATTTCAGTTCACTGCAGCCATATTAACAGAAACGGGTGTTGTCTTGAAAGGTTTTTATGAAGTCGGTGAAGTTGGAGTGGGTGTTAGGCAACATTGAAGCTGCTCAGGAGCTGTGCACCGAGGCCCTGAAACACTATGAGGACTTTCCCAAACTCTGGATGATGAGGGGCCAAATTGAAGAACAATGTGACAACATGGATAAAGCCAGAGAGGCCTACAACCAAGGGGTGAGCTACTTATTCAAATGCTCTCATTTTGACCTCTAAGCGGCTAACATCCCATATTTTCCACACAGTTGAAAAAGTGTCCCAACTCAGTGGCTCTGTGGCTTCTGACATCGCGTCTGGAAGAACGAGTGGGACAGCTGACCAGAGCCAGAGCCATCCTGGAAAAGGCGCGACTCAAGAACCCACAGAGTCCCGAGTTGTGGTGAGGAAAGGCACACCACAGAAAACAGAGGGAGGAACTTGTACACACAAAATCATCGCTCAACAGACTTCTTGCCCGTGTCTCCCGCTAACCAGGTTGGAATCGGTCCGATTAGAATTCCGTTCAGGACTGAAGAACATTGCAAACACACTGATGGCCAAAGCTCTGCAAGAATGTCCTAATTCAGGTGAGAGTATAACCAATGCGGGATGAACTTAATTCAGTGTAATCATTTAATTCAAATTCGTCTTTTTTCCAGGCATCCTGTGGGCCGAGGCCGTCTTTTTGGAAGCCAGGCCACAAAGGAAGACCAAGAGTGTGGATGCTTTGAAGAAATGTGAACACGATCCACATGTGTTGCTCGCCGTAGCTAAGTATGACTGCATCCTTCAATGTATTCTGTTCAAGAATCCTTGTGAGTTCCAGTGTTGCAATGCAAATGTGTAACCTTAGGTTGTTCTGGAGTGAGCGGAAGATCACCAAAGCCAGAGAGTGGTTCCTCCGCACAGTCAAGATAGAGCCTGACCTGGGAGATGCTTGGGCTCTCTTCTACAAGTTTGAGCTGCAGCATGGAACAGAAGTAAGATCCCCTTTTCCCAGATATAGAGGGGCGCTTTATTAAAAAATGTTCTTTGCAATGTTCTGTGTCCCCCACGAGTATAAACATATTGTTTAAATTAATATGTTTATTGAATAAGAATTGGATGGCGAGTGACATTTTATACGGCACTGCCGCCTTTGTCGACTGAAATTGAGATCAAAGTCCCCCTGGGTGTCCCATTGTGAGTGTCACAGCTCACATTTCTATTTGGGACTTTCACAATGCAAATGTCACAGATAATAATAGATGTATTATATGTTCTTATAAAAGTTAATATTCTGATTCATCAGTTATTGCCAAAACTTTGGCCATTAAAGTCCACAACAATCGGGCCTTAGTTCTAATACTCACTGTCATCCAATAGGAGCAGCAGGAAGAAGTGCGCAAGCGCTGTGAGAATGCTGAGCCACGTCATGGAGAGTTGTGGTGCGCTGAGTCTAAACATGTTCTGAACTGGCAAAAGAAGACAACAGAGATTCTTGCACAAGTTGCAAGCAAGATCAAAAACACATTCTGAGACTGAGTAGCTGGACTCAACACATGAAGCAAATCAAATTACACAGCTCAGCTTTTTTGCTTAGTTTTGCCCTTTTGCAGCAGACACAATGTAAATTGAGTACCTCTGGCTTTGTGATCACCTGTGAAATAAGGCTTTCATAACAAATTGAAAATACAAGTTGCTGTTTGACTTTTTTTTTTTTTTTAGACCGTGACTGCTCGATGATGACATAATGGTGATTAAATCTCAATCCATGTGTGCAGCTGAATCCCAAATATTATTGCAAGTGTTCCAAATTGTATATTCAATGAGATATGAAAACAGCGTAATGAGACATTGTTGCTTGTGTTGTAAACTAGCAACCCCTTTCGACAGCAGTGAGAATCCAGCACTCCTGCGATCCTTGTGTAGAAGAGGAAAAGAAAAACAGCGTGAGAGAGACAGAAATGTGTCTCTTGATGTCACCTTAGTGTTTAGGTAGAACTCAGGAGTTACTCGTTCTCCATTATTTTGTTTTTATCGCATTCCTTGTCCGGTTGTAGTCTTGTTTTTGTAGTTTGTTAGACATGGATTCGCAATACTTTATTGGCCAACAATAAATTGTTGCACCACCTCCCCTTGCTGCTATTCTTGTGCATTTGTCAGAAGTGAGCACACAATTTTCTTCACATGCCGCGTGAGCAAAAGTGGTTATTATTTTCTTTGACTTGGCACGACCACGATTAAATCAAGCCAAGAGGAAGCCATCCACGACTGGGAATGAAAATAGAGCCGAGGTGACATTGGATAAGGAATGTACGCTTCACTGCATCCTTTTTTGGAAGTTTTTGTGCTGCCAGATGAGGTTTGCATAGAACTTGATCCAGGTGAATCCTGACTCTTCAGGTGGCAGTTTGCTCGTCTGTCGATCTGCAGGTTGAAGATGATATAAATGGTGAGTGTGCTTTTAGTTATTAGGTAACTATGGAAGTTTAACTGTTATCACAATAAACATTCCGACAAGGTTAATTACTGCACTTTCCCAATATGCTATGTCATCAACTTTCCTACGCAGTTGTATAAAGTAAAATCTTATTGGCTGATGACAATATAAATTAGCTTGATACTCAATTTGACCCAACTTTGTGTTTTGCAAAAATAAAACCAATTTGCTGAGTTGTTCTATACAAAAAAAAAGAGTTGATTTGGGCAAAACAACCCAGGATGTAGGGTCAAATTCGGTTGCTTTTAACCCAGCATTTTAAGCATGCAGCCTATAGTATTCCTGATGCTTATTTGTGGTGCTCCACAAATAATTTTTTTATTGTGTTAAAATTGTCTATGCCTAAAAGGCCAAATCTGACATTGAATGGCATTTTTCGATTTTGCCCTCTTTGTTTCTCAAAGTGTCAAACTGGAAAGGTACTCAGCAGTGTCCTGGCACTTCTCTTATTGGTCACCTCTTGTGGAAAACGTAGATGTAACTATCAAGAAATACTGGGCTCGTACAGCGAGGTCATCTTTGTGGAGCTACAGAATCTGGTAATCGGGCTCAGTGGTCTCATTGTGACACAATGGGTTATCAGTCCAAATGTTTGTCATGCTTTGTTTATAGAATTTGACAGATTCAAATGATACGCCCAAAGCAAGGGACCCCTGTCCCGGAAAGGTAGGAGTTGTACTCCCTCACTACGGACATGGCAATGAGTAATAATTATTATTGATTTTTTTTACACTTATTTGTACTGTCACTTATTTGTACTGTCATCAAAAATAGCAGACTCATCACATCCTGCGCTCCATCTTTGTAATGACTCAGCGGATGCGCTGTCAGCGAGGTGTCAATCGCCCCTCGGACCTGGATCGGCCTCTTGACAACATGGAGAGACTCATTGTTCTTAACTGCAGTCCAAATTCCCTGGTGAGATGCCAAGTACTAGGATTGTTAACTGTAATAGTTTATTTTATTTTCATAATTATCAATCACTAATTAGCAAATTACCAAACAAGGGGACAATTAAGGGTCAGACATCCTTTTTGGTTGTAAACTTGAAAATAACAGTGTCAATGTTGAATGGAAGGTCACATCTTTTTTTTCAAATAATAACAGCTTTCTTTCATTATTCCAGGGTAAGACTGTTTCTTGTACAGATGTCAAGAAAATTCAAGGAAAGAAGAGAAATAAGATCAGGTTAATTAAAGCTATCAAAGCACTAATAAATTGTTGGCAGAAACTTCAGAATGTCTCTCTGTAAAGCATATAAAGCTGTGTCACTGATGGCGATTGTCAAACTGACTTATTTTCTTCCCTACACTGAGTATCATCTAGATTTGTGAATGAATGGATGTACAATACGTTGACTGTAAGCATCATCAAAAATATCTTGGCTTCATATATTATTGTGAACATTGTTTTTTATAACTATGTGTCAATTTTCTAAGCTGTTTCTTTTTGTGACGTATTTGTGACCAACCATTCCTGTTAAACATACGTGTTTTCTGCCAAATGTGTCAATTTTTGTTTTTTTGAAAATGTAATGTCTTTGAAACTGTAAAACTGTCAGTACTGGTTCATAACAGCAATTTCAGCAGTAAAAAAAGTTATTCAATACAATCGTAATGGGTACTTTTTTTTTTAGTTTATGTTAGTAGGAACCTTTTCACAAAAACATTTGTTGCTTTCCGGGCTCAATTTACACCAGGACATGCCCGTGCACCGTTTCTTCCGGAAGCGAAACATCACATAAACATCACAACATCACACGATCTAGTTAATCAATCACGAACGATCTATTAAAAATATTATTTCTGTGAATAACGTCTTGCCACAAAAATCGTATCGTAGCGTCATCGTGTCAACTGTGCCGAACACTGAAGAAATTCTGCAAAAAAACGTAAGTATGAACGTATGCAAATGGTAGAAACTAGCAATGACATTTTCCCCCCGTCAAATTTTTTGCCGAATTTAGATTCCAGAAATGGCTAGCAGTAGCAGTGTAGACATGGACCCCGATGTTGCTCGGAGGCTGTTTGAGGAGGGGGCCACCCTGGTCCTGCTTGGAGTCCCTCAGGGCACAGAATTTGGCATTGACTGCAAAAGTTGGAAGGTTGGTCCACGCTTCCAGGGTATCAAGATGATCCCCCCAGGACTGCACTTTCTCAACTACTGCTCTGTCAACCCACCAAGCTGTGGAGGAGAAGTGGGCCCAAAGACCGGCTTGTTTCTCAGTCTGAAACCAAGAGACCTCCTATTGGCTAACTGGAACCCCAAAGAAGAGGATTTTGACTTCTCTGCCACCCAGAATGAGGAGGAAGTGAGCAGAGTCCGAGCAAATTTGCAGGATCTGGACCCATACCTTGGGCCTTATCCTTATGAGGTAATGAGGAAGTGGGTGTCCCTCACAGACCGACTGAGTGAGGAGGTGGCCAAAAACTTGCAGCCGCTCTCTGGACGAATATGTGCCTTCAGCGACGTTATTCCCGAGACAGAGTTCCGACACACAAAGGACCGGGCTGAGCAGCCGAGGAACGACACGGCCTGCCAGACCATGAAGGAGGGACTGGACAGGCTTCCCAAGATGAAGCAGAGGGAGGGGACACAACTACGCTTCTCTGTCATCCCAGAGAAGACTTACCCAGCGGGGGCCACACCTGCCCAGATAACACAGTGCAGCCTGGACCTCACCTACGCCCTGGAGACTGTGCTCAACGAGAACCACCAAGAGAGGCCTCTCGACCTGCTTGGTAAGTGTTTTCCTTGCTCATTACTACTCGTCTTTGTTGACTAAATTTATCATTGGTCGGGTTGACGGATAAAGCAATATCCTTACCGGTTTGTTTATCTATGCTTTGAAGATGTACTATGATTATTTTTACACACGGAGTAATGCTACTCAAGAGTCCGACAAGCAGTTTAAAAAATCTGCGGTGGAGGGGAGGACTTTGTTGAACTTTATGACCCGACCACAAAACTCCTTTCCTAGGTGAGCTGCAGTTTGCCTTTGTGTGCTTCTTGATGGGAAACGTGTACGAGGGCTTCGAGCACTGGAAGCGCCTTCTGAGCCTTCTGTGTCGAGCTGAGACGGCCATGCAGAAGCACAAGGAGCTCTACCTGGGGCTCATTGCCGTGCTCTACCACCAGCTAGGAGAAATCCCTCCTGACTTCTTTGTGGACATTGTTTCTCAGGACAACTTCCTCACCTCCACTCTGCAGGTACCAGCTTCACGGGGCAAAACCCAACCAATGGTTTTATTTCACGCAAGCACATTGAACACTGTGAAACTCACTGACGCGCTGGGGCTCCCCCACCCTCGACACACAAAATAATAATAATGATAATAATACAATACATGAGTTAACCAAACTCAACTTGTTTTTTTTCCTGTCCAGTCAACTTATTATTATTATTTTTTTTTTTCCTGGTAGGACTTTTTCCAGATGGCCAGCGGACCTGGAGTGGACGGAGCGCTCCGCAAAAGAGCGGAGAAGTTTAAAGCCCACCTGACTAAGAAGTTTTCCTGGGATTTCGACGCAGACTTGGACGAGTATTCGCCCGTGGTGGTGGATCTTCCCGAGGGTTTTACTGTGGACTGACTTCGCGTGTACTAAAAGATCAGTCAAGCTCGAGCTTCCATGTCAGATAGTTGTCCCTCACTGTGGTGTTACACATAGTGGAAGCCTGTACATTGTAAAGTTCATACTTGTTTGCAACTTCTTGTCTATATATGTGTTTGAAATTTTTAAAAAGTAGGTATTCTTCCAAAGCCTTTTTCTGTAAATCTGGGAAGAAAAATAAAATACATGACTAAATCAATCTTTTCCTTGAATATGGGTGAACTTCTACTCGAAGTAATGGTAATTTATGGACGGACATCTCCCTATGATCAGTGATGCAGCAATTTAATGTGACGGTGATGCTTCTGTAGATGTAAACAGAAATAATGCGGGTGGGAAAAAAGCAGTTTGGTTTTTGATTTGCAAAATAATAAATATTCTTCCTGTTACACTCTTCAAAAACGGTTATGGAATTCAGGAACAGGCATTTTCTTTTTTCTAAGTTTTTTGTGAAGAGGTTGTCGTAACAGCTTCTGGCACCAGGTGGCAGAATTGGACTTTCAAGAACAAATTGTTTTTCAACTCTAATTTTTTGCTGTCAGTGCTCTGCAGACTAACTGCCCTCTTCTGTAAATTTTGAGTAAACTCGATATAGAAAAAAATGCCAAGATCTTCTGCAGCGATTGACAACCGGTGGTCCTCT
The DNA here is from genome assembly GCF_059516105.1 of Syngnathus floridae. NCBI lineage: Eukaryota > Metazoa > Chordata > Actinopteri > Syngnathiformes > Syngnathidae > Syngnathus > Syngnathus floridae. The sequence goes on along the minus strand of NC_142414.1, from coordinate 11,763,376 downwards.
CGTAGTCCATGGTGGTATTGCAAATGTTCCGCAGAAATGGAAAATAATTGTTATATTTGTAAAAATAAAATGGAATTCTTATTTAGACTTGATTTATTTTTCCAGCTAATTTTGTGAATTATTTACCTATCTAAATTATGTGAAATGTATCTTAGATTCCCAATATAGACATATAGATGCAAATTATTGGTACAGTCCAATGCTTGATTATGATTTTAGGCTTTGTGACGATGAGAAAAAAAACCCTCTTGAAGAAGTCTGCTTTCACTCGCAAACTCTTTTCCACCGACAATGCTTTTGACTTCTTGACTCAGCAGTTTAATGTTCATTATATGTGACTGAACACGCGAGGTGTTTCACCATGGGTGTATAATGTCAATCAATTATTCATCAACTGATGCTTTTTGATTACTCATGCATGGAGCTACCCTTTTAGGCTTTGTTGATTGTAAACGATCACATGCTGCACACCACCATCTTGTCCTCTCAACACAAAATACCTGAAATCAAGCAATCACACCACATGCTGCACACATCTTTGAAGTGGCATATCTATTACATATAGTGGATATAAAAAGTCTACACACCCCTGTTCAAAAGCCTGATTGACCCCAGCTGTTTTAGTTGGCTTTTGTAGTCACATCTTACAGCACAACTCTGGGTCCATAGAGAGCTTCCATAATGTCATAGGGATCTCATTATTAAGGTCAAGGTAGGTAAAGACCTTCTAAGGTATTACATACTATATCATGGAACACAGAAAAGACAGAAAATATGGAATCTTAACTTGGGGTTAATAAGTGGCACCTCAAAAGGTTGCAGGTGTATGCTGACGCCACATGAGTTTGAATGTGTTTGAAGTTTTATACATCCAAAGTTATAAGAGGGTGTGCACACTTGTGCAACTACATTATCTCAGTTGTTTATTTTTACTCCCTCTCGAAAATGTTTCTTTATCTTCCTCCCATTTAGTGTCACACGTTAAAGGTAAAAAATTGGTGGAAAAAGTTGTGAAATGATTGATCTTGGTCTCAATTTTTTTTCTAGATTGCAAAAACATGGTATTTGAATAGGGGTGTGTAGACTTTTTATATATTCACAGTATGATTTTACATGTTTATTGATACTCTATTTGAACTTTCCATGTAACTGCTTTGTAACTGTAAAAAGAACAACTCCACTATGAAAATGTAACAACTTTCATTGCAACTTCTACTCCTCTAAACTTTTATTTTTATAGTGTCAATAAATGCTTCCTAAAAGTAGGATAATTTCTACCAAAGAAGAGTTTTATATTTTTATATTAAACACATCAATTAAAATTGGGATTAAGCATCATCTAGCCTTTGGTTTACTGAAATGAAATAAATGAATAAAATATGTGATAAGTAATTTAAGGAGTCTCTCCTCTCTGTCCACTTGCTGCCCTTTAATCACCTTTGTGAATTAAGTCGAGTGAGTTGATGGCCAGCTTGTGCTTCATTTTTATGTCCTCCTGCTGCAGTCCCAGTCAAGCATCACGTCTGACACACAATTCGAGATAGGCACATGGACTTTGTCGTCATTGCTGTTGTTGTTGTTTTTTGTCCCCTTCCAGGACATGCAAGCGCAGTTTGGGCTTGGCCAAGTTTGGAAGTTTGGTATCTAGACATATGAACTAGGGCAGGTTGCTAAAAACAAAGGTGGATGAAGTGAAAAATCTTTCTTGGAAAATGTCATAGTGTGTGAACAGTCCAGTTCTGTTTGAATGATCTGCTCAAGTGATTAGCGTCAGGAGCTGAAACCGAAGCGGTACACTTTGGAGGCGTCTGCCATTGTGATCATGAACAAGCGAGCTTGCAAATGCATTTCCCCTGTGGACTCATTGACTGAGTGAACGCCTTTTCAGTGGCACACAAAGACAGTGATAACATCCAATGTTATGTTTCAATGGTGTCATAAATTTGTCTTCACTCAAGAGGTAAAGAGGTTCCATGAGAGCTTAACTTAACATCAGGCAAGTCCTATTTTAATCAAGTTGGGTTTAGACGAGACGCACATCCTTTCCTGTCCCTCATTTCTCCTGGGGCACTGATTCCATTAGATAGATGTTGCTCCCCCTACACCTGCCCATCACATGACTGATTGCTAACTTCCCTTTTTACCGACTGTTGTCTTTGGCAATGACACCCTAAACCGTGCGTGAACTCTGGCAGACCTTGTCATAGCAGACAGGATCTGAATACCGGGCAACCACACAACACTTCTGCTCATTGTTTTTCCACCCTGCCTCTGTTTTCTTGTTCTGCTTCAATCAGTTGAGGTGACACCCTGTTCTTGTGTTGCCACATGTTAAAGTACAATGTATACATCTTTTGTTCACATCTTTATCCATTCACGCTAATATTAAGATCCATGTTTTGGTAGTGTAATCTGAATAGATTACCTGTCTGTTGAGTTACCCATGCATGCAAACTTTCACATGCAGTACTAGAACCACCTATCTTATGGTGTCTGTGGATCAACCAATTTACAACTGACAGATGGGGATGTAGCTCAGTGGTAGAGCGCATGTATGAGGTCCTGGGATCGATCCCCAGCATCTCCAGGTTTTGGTAGCTCAATCTGAATAGATTGTCTGAGTGAAACATGCATTCCACCTGAATTTCACATGCATCGAAAGCAATCACTTGCCCATATAGCTCAGTGGTAGAGGCCATGCTTGGTGTGCGTGAAGTCTTAGGCTCAATCCCCAGCATCTTCATGTTTTGTTAGCTCAATCTGAATAGATTATCTGACTGATGTTGAGTTACCCATGCATGTAAAGTGAACTTTACGTGCAGCGCATAGAATCACCTATCTCATGGTGGCCGGGAAACAACCACTCAACTGTTAGAAGATGGGGATGTAGCTCAGTGGTGGAGCGCATGCATGAGGTCCTGGGATCGTTCCCCAGCATCTCCATGTTTTGGTAGCTCATTCTGAATAGATTACTTGTTTGATGAGTTAACCACGCATGCCACCTGAATTTCAGACATATTTACCATTTAAACAGTCACAGAAAAATCAAGCAAGCCAGCAAGCTATTCTCACATCGGACGAATAAATCTTTCTCTTCCTGTCTTCTTTGTATACTTTTACCCCCTCATAAATTTTTCTTGTCGTATTCCGCATCCTCTTCTCCTTGTCCTGACTCATGCTGAGTTACGGGACCGTCTTCCAAAGTAACAGCAGGAAATTCTGATTTTAACCTTCCTTCTCTTCTCCATCCTGCTTCCACTCCCAAATGGACTGAATGCACCCTAGCTTTCTGGAGTTCATTTATAATCAAGAACAGATCTCAAAAGAACATTCATTCTCATCAAGGTGTGTTTATTATGAAGTACAAATCTTTAAATTAACATTTTTGTTTGGACCTGCTGGCCAAAATCCTGGCTCGAGCTATTTCTGCTTCATCACTGCAGGCAAAACGACCTAATCGGACATGTTTTTGTACATGTGACTGTGTGGTAGAAGTTGTGGCCAGTCTTACTCAAACCAGGTGGCCAAGTGTTTGGCTCACAGGAAGCCATTTTTCTTTCTTTCCAACCACTGGGAATAGACACAATCCTAAAATGCGCACGGTAAATAGTTTGATGCAAAATAAGCGAGAGCAGATGCCATAGATGAATTTAGGAATATCTGACTAATTTGCTGGCTAAAGTTTCCATGTAGCTAAATTATGCCAGTCAAGTGTGAGTACGATAGGTAGGTAGATAGGTAGGTAGGTAGATAGGTAGGTAGGTAGGTAGATAGGTAGGTAGATAGGTAGGTAGGTAGATAGGTAGGTAGATAGGTAGGTAGATAGGTAGGTAGATAGGTAGGTAGGTAGATAGATAGGTAGGTAGATAGGTAGGTAGATAGGTAGGTAGGTAGGTAGATAGGTAGGTAGATAGGTAGGTAGATAGGTAGGTAGATAGGTAGACAGGTAGGTAGGTAGGTAGGTAGATAGGTAGGTAGATAGGTAGGTAGATAGGTAGGTAGATAGGTAGGTAGATAGGTAGACAGGTAGGTAGACAGGTAGGTAGACAGGTAGGTAGACAGGTAGGTAGATCGATAGATTGCATCAAAAATTAAACCTCACTCAGTAGACTCATTTGGCTGTGTGTCATGGAGTGAACGGAGCTGAGCGACAAAATGCAGCTTCGACCACAGTTCAATGAACGAACTCAAAAGACAAACTATAGATGCTCGACTAGGGATGCGAATAACTGAACAGAACTGGCAAAGACGGGAACCAAAAGAAACAAGAAGACAAGAGACGAGAACAACCCGAAAGGGAGTGACACGCCGACAGGACTTAAATACATGACAGGTAACAAGAGGCAGGGTGAGAATGATCACACTAATCATGGGCACACAGGAGGGGAGGGGCGAGCACACAGACACGTGAACCAAAACTATGACATTAAAACAAGGAAAGAAACCGTGACAGATAATAATACAATAAAACAATAATTTAGTTATTAATAGAACATGGAAGATAATGAAGTTACCAAATTAATTATAGGCAAAATGTTAGCTTTTTACATCTGCAGCTGGAATACAGTACAAAAGTTAAATTTTCCTTTAATAATTTTGGTTTTAATTTCTTTTATGTCGGTCTGTCAAAATGTTGTCTTCTTGTTAAACCTGTCTATGTATGAGACATAATATTTGGAAATGATAAATGTAGTGTTTTTACATGATTCCTGACTTGGATTAGAGAATTGTTTGACTGAGTTCATCTAATGAGTCAACAGCATTGATAAACGCAACATCCTTTATACTGACGTATCATACAAAAAAAGCAACAGAGCTTTTCCCTTTGGTTAAACTACTGACGCCAACATGCTTTAAGTGGGTTCAAGGCTAATCCACTGTAATTCTTCACTTGCCATACTGGGAATTCCATCATACCATTTCAGCAGTCATGCTGGGTGGACACACGGTGCCTCAAGTTAAACATCTCGGTCTGTAATGCTCATATCCTTACCTCAACAACGGATAACGTGAGAAAACAGTGCAGATTGGCACGCCACCCTTGCTTGAATGCTTTCTCTCCGTCTCTCTCTCTCTCTCTCTCTCTCTCTCTCTCTCTCTCTCTCTCTCTCTCTCTCTCTCTCTCTCTCTCTCTCTCTCTCTCTCTCTCTCTCTCTCTCACACACACACACACGCACTCAACAGATGGAGAGTTTGGGCTGTCACGTGTTCTGTGATTGTTGGGGCATATGCATATAGTTCATATCCGGTTCAGCGTGGAGCCGGACTTTGTTTGTCTTTCAGATTCCTGGATGAGGCTTTAAATCCATACCATCACTGCTTGGGGAGGTATTCATCCTAACCCTTCTCAAAGCCATGGGAGCCATAGCACCCCCCCAAACATCATCATAAACATCTGTACTATAGTAAAATAAAGGAAAAAAATTCTGTTAATGTGACAGTCCTGACAGTTTCCAGTGACAAACTGCCACACTCTCCTTGTAAACTCCGTTTACTGTTGCTTTGTTGGTATCGAGGATATTTTGCCTGGAGCGCCTCATATTGTAGCCTACCACTCGTGAATGGATGTTATTAAAAAGGCATGAAGAAAGCTTTGGGTCAAGGACAAGGTCACTGGTCCTCCATTTACCAGAACCCCTTTTTTTATTTCTATAAGTGATGGATTGACCATGTGAACGGTGTGGCAAATCTTGTAAAACTGGATTCTCCTTTTTCTGCTTCAAAGGCAATCGAATGCATGAAATTTTACGCAACAGGCCGAGAACAGCCTTACCTATACGTTCTGAACAGCTGGCCTAAATTGAGTTGAAAGGTCATTTTTCACAAACACCTGTCCAGCAGGTGAAACTGTATCATTGTTTAAGTTGACCGCTGCTTGAAAAAAAATCGATTTATTTGTATTCTTTTAGAGTCTTTATAAGAGGCTTTTTTTATTTGTTCCAAATTTGAAAATACATTAAATAGAATGAATAAATTCCCTGATTCTAACCTTCATCTTGGTCAGTGACTCTTGAATAAACTTGTGCTCCATCATCCCACCTGACAAGATTCAGGGCAGGATTCCAATTTTGATTAAAATGTAATATTTGTTTGTGTGTGTTAGTCATGGATTATGCTGCCAGATGGAGGGTGTGTCAAACCTCTACTTAGATGAGCTCCAATGCTTTCTTTGTACATTTTTTTATAGAATTATTGACACAACACTCAATTCACTGATTTTATTCCAAACTGTATTACGGCAGGAATATTTCACCGAAAGACTTGATAGCTCTCCTGAAATAGATAAACATGTAAAAATGGTAGAAAAAAAAATGGGACAAAGGGGAAATTCACTTCAGAGATAAAATACTTCTCCACTACGGTGTCATATTGAGAGTGTGATGATATTGAAACGAATATAACACCATGTGACTGCACCCCCTCCCCGCCTTGTCCATCCCCTTTCATGCATGCCCGCCGTTCTGATCCTGCCCCAGAGTCGGTGAAGAGAGATTATTACGAGTGGAGGTAGATCCCTCTCCCTATTTAGACGCTCGGCTTGAAAAACGACAGACAGGTAAAAACCAATTGTAATTGGTGGTGATAGCGGCACTAACGGCACTGAGCGTACGTATATGGTGCTACCCACACGTCTTCCACGCATGCTATAGTCTGCTGGAGCCTGAAAAAAAGGAGGTGATCCGGTCAAACGTCAAGGGGATCAAGGCTCGGGCATCTGCACTCCTCCTGTCGTAAGAGATTCCAGGTCGAGCAAAACATTTACAATGCGCCCTCAACAATTGCATTCCCCACATACCTGCCCCCTCCACTGACAAGGCCACATGCACAGGTCACAAGGCCACAACAGGGAGCCGATTTATGTGTATTAAGCCAAATCCCAGATGACATTCCCGTTCCCCATTATTCGCAGATTCATCTTTTGCCACAGAGGGAATACCGGTTGAGTCAAAGGAGGCCAGAGAGGAAAGGCTGGGGATATTTGGGTGAGGAGTTTCAACCCTCATGCGCACTGACCTTTGACCCACTGAGGTAAACCTCAGGCAAGCTCAGCAGGGACTGACCTTCTGACAGACTAATTAGTGTGAACGATAGCGTACAATCTATTCCGGTTGCTTGAGCTTGAACTTATCAAATAAGGCGTTGGACGCGCCAAGTGGCTGAGTAAAGATGCCGACTTGAGGGATGATAGGCTCTTTGATGTTCTGATAAAAAAATACCTCACCCTTCTCGGCTGAGTGACTTTTTGATTGCCACATGGACCATTCGGCTTGATGGAAGCTTAGGTCAGTACCGCGGTTTTCATTTCAGCCCTTGGCACCGTTCTTCTGCTTTTTTGCTACGAATTGGACTGTATAGAAAATGTAATGAGTTCATACCATACGCATGATACTACACTGTGCACTGTACCTTAGTGTTATCAAAAGGATTGATACTTTAAAAAGTTTCAATACTTACATGTGACTTCAGAATACAATATCTATTTGTCATTGATGCTTCCGGCGTGACCACTTGGCAAGGAGTGCAGCCGACCCGGCAGCCAGGAGAGTCCTCATTGCAACCCATCTTGCAGTTCCACTGTTAAGTTGTTAGGTATGGCCAGTGTGGTGTTGGCAAGACAGCAAAACACAGCCAACACAAGACTAGAAGAACGTGACATCCACACAGGAAAGGTTAGTTCAATTCACAATTAATAATGACTTGTAATGCACTGACACAAACCCAAATCCACCAAGCCTCAATTTAGACAATTTAGTCCATTTATTCCTTAAAGTGCAGGTAAATTGCAACTCTCCCATATGTGTGTTGACTTCAGCATAAATAGTGGATTCAAGTGGATGGCAGACCCCTGCAAAGCAACACCTGGAAGCATTTATTTGTTGCTGTCTATGGTCTTCCTTTCGAACCACACACACATGCACACACACACGCACGCAATAAGCACACATTATCACACAGGTTCAAACGTAGGGAACGAATGGGAAAGTGAATACATTCACTTCTAAGTTTGTAAGTTGCACAGGCTTTGGGCCACAAGGCTAAAGTGGCCTCTGATTGCTGTTCCCAAGTGTGCTTGATAATTCACTGTATAAGTACAGTCTGCTCAATTAAGTTACAGCCAGGTCATTTGGTTTCATTTGGTACAATTAACAAAATAACCACTGCATGATTTATAATGTGCATTACACCTCAGTTGGAAAGGGGCTGCCACGAGAGGAGAGTACAGTGCGTAGAGTGCAAGCCTCTCTAAGTGTTGATTGGGAAGGTTAGAATAATTTCCATTCCGCCATCAATTAAGTTCAGTTGGAGCAAATCCAACGGCTTTCCATTACGCTTCACTGCTAAATGTGTTTGAAGGACTCTACTGAGTAAAATTATTTTATTTTGATGCAGAATGTGCTTAGTTATGACCATAGCTCTTGGTACCTTGGCCTTTAATATACCATTGAGGACAATAAGCATTTGCAAGTGTGCGTGTGTGTATGTGTGTGTTTGTGCATGTGTGCAAGCTCATTACTAAGCACGGACTCCCCTTCATCTGGCAGTGCAAAAGGAAACTTCCAGTACCACGTGACATTTCAAGAGTTGTTTATGATACTTGACTTACACAAGGTACATTTAGTCATTTGGATCCAGTCAGAAGAATTCAGTATGTCAAGTCAAACTAAATAAATCAAGTTTATGCAATCAGAAAGAAGAATTACAAAGGGATAATGCACTGTATGACTTTCCCCATAGTTTTCACTGTATCATTGATCTTGAAGCGGTTGGGATGAGGATCAGCACCTCCAAATCTGAGACCATGGTCCTCAGAAGGACAAGGATGGCTGGTAATGAGATCCTGCCCCCAAATCTTTATTGGGTTAATACTAAATACCACAAGCTTTCAGAGTCCCTGCAAGCGTAATGTGTTCAATGGTACTGTGGACTGTATTCTAAACTTTAAATATAATTTCTGTCTGTGGAATGAACTTGACTCCAGCTTCAGTCTTTTGGAGTTGCACCCATCGCGTGCTTGCATACACTTTTAGTATGTCACATGGGTCCTCTCAGCTGCTCGCCCTTCATGTTAAGATCACAAAGGGCGAGCATGAGGAGCAGATATTGTGTTATAATTTGCTCGGCCAGTCGTTTGATATCAAGATCATGTGGTTCTGTTGATGACATTTTCATGTTGTTACAGACCTTATGTAACAGCCTGGTCGGCATGTGCTCTTACATCAGCAAGGACGGGACGCTCGTGTCCTCAGAGTGAAAAGCGTAGTATTCTAAGCAGGAAATGTGGCATCGCAAAGGCCAAACTGATCTTGAAAGTCTAGTGTGAACATTAAAAATCATAGATTGACTATACCATCTGTCTGGTTCTAACACTGGAAAGTAAAGTTTCTGGAGATTTTGGCAAGGATGCAAGTTGGATTAATAAACAATGCAGGGAATTTAATAGTTAGCCAGGTTCACATCTGTTTTTTGTTGGACCATCAGGACATGAAACTAAGTTCTTAGACAGTTTAGATAATAAATGGGAATGCTTTTTTCAATGGCACTGGTGTAATATGTGTTTAGCTTGAATTCTGTTTAACAAATGGAGGCCACCCTACTTTACCTTGACAAAAAGAAAAAGGATGTCGGGGTGCACGGGACTACCACTGATCAGAGACTGTTGGGCATTTTTTGAAATAATATGTAACCTTTAAGAACACATATTACACTTTAATGTTTTGATCAAATGTGTTTTCTTTGGTAATGTCAATTCCTTCTTTCTTGAATATAGTATAACCCGGTCCTGATTAAACCTGGATTTATTGAGGGCTGCCATTAGGGGCAAACCTCCAGTAACTGGGAGAAACTTTCATCACATAAAAGCCAGACCAATTTGGATTGGTTCACAGCCTGGTCATGTTTGTTTCAGGATGGGCAAAATTGGTCAATCCAGCTGCCCCATAGGGTTAATGTGAATTTCGCTAATTTTAAAGATCTTATCAAAATTTTTTTCCCACAGATTAATATGACCATGGAGCTAATGGCTATCCACAGAGTGTAGTATTTAAAGAACTGTTACTCAACTGTTTTGCCTCTTACAAAAATAAACAGGGTTTCTTAAAAATAAATGATTCATTGTTAGTTATTTTCTGCCACACGCTGCAGTTGAATGGAGCAGTGTTTCCCAACCTTTATTGAGCCGTAGGTATGTACATTTACATTAGAATAATCTCACTTAACACAACTAAACAAAACACATTTTTTTGTAGTTATAAAAAAAAAAAAAGATCGTCACACCAAAGAAGTGAAATTGGAACATTTCACAAGGCACACCTGTTGCTTTTGGTGAGCACAGTGGATGGGAATCACTGGAATAAAGAACTCTTTCATCATAATGGTCCGCTAACCAGATGCAACAATGATAGTTTCCATTTAGTGTTCCAAATGTGCTCTTGAAGCACATGATTTACAGTGTGTGCTACTCTTACTTTTCTACTCTAATGCTCTGCCTCTATCGACTCACGTGTACACGATTCTGTCTGCACGCCACAGAATCTTGTGCCCACTTGTACCAGCATCCAGGCAATGCCTGCTGGGTTCATTTAGAATCCCTCCTGGCATGAGGCCACACAGACACATGACCTCCGCAACTTGATTTGGAAGAAAACCTTCATGAATTCCCACACCAAAACAAAATGGCAATTCTGCTGCCCCCCGTGCATATTTGGGGTACTCAAACTTGTCAACATGCATTAGCGAGTCATTCAAGAAGACACGCATGCATAATGTTGCACTTAGAGTCAATAAGAGTTTGGCAGGTGGAAAGAAATGGCTTCATGGGTCATGTGTTGTTTGTGAGTCAGTGAACTGTGTGACAGTGAGCCTAACAGCTCCTCTGCAGGGCACGTCTCCATCTGGGCCGTTCATATCAGAGCAGTGCTGTAATGACTGCGTTTAAAAATATACTTGGGATCTGAAAGAGCGAGAGAGGAGTAGTACAAAAAATAATGAAGTGGAAATATTTCCATGAGTGAAAGACAATCCGTTTAGGATTCTTGAATTCCAGACTCCCCACCGTGGCCTGAAAGCGACCAGGATGAGATCATGTGAAAGTAAAGAACAGCCATTAGGGGGTGATGTGCAGGACACGCCGCTTTGACTGACATTTCATTTGTATTTTATCTCAAGAATGGCTAATGAAAGCACAAGTCAACTCAACATGAACCAAGTTTGGCGCTATTCTCCTCATCCATTCAAAAGGACACAATGCATCGCTACATGAGCAAGATTTCTTTGGCCAAAGTAGCAAAGGAAAAACACGTCTAAGAGGAAAAACCTTGGCTCGAGCCAGACTCACTGCGGGGTGGCATTTGGCCTCAACCACTTGGTTAGAAAGGGCTGATTGGAGAGCAAAACAAAATACAGTAACAATATAAATAGTCCACGGTGATAGCAGTCATTGTAACTCATATAGGAGCAGCTACTAATTCTTCCAGTAGCCACTAGTTTTACGACTATTCAAAATGTCATTTCACCAATGCGACATTGCAGATTACAGCCAATCAAAATGCAAATGAGCTTTCAAATATGGTAAAAGGACATTTGCCGATTTTAAGAGTGCGAGACACAGCCGACAGTTGAAGATATGAAAAAACCTGTAGTCAAAATGTACACGAGCAATAGAGTAGTACATACTGAGTACATTCAAGTAAATGGGAGTAAGCCTTTCAGTATGTCCCCATTCTTGTCTTTATTCTCGCTCATGTCCTCGCTCTGTAACAACCTTTCCATTCCATACTTGTCATGCTGTCTTTTTATGGTTTAAGAAAAGTGATAAAGTACAATTACTGCATGTGCAGTCTCAAAAGCCCATACAGGTTCACCGTTTAATATGTGGGGCTCCCATACCTCAGTGTTTAATGTGCGGGGGAGGACCATGGTCCGATCCAAGTCAGGTTTGATAGCACTGCACAGTATGCAGCAGGAGTTAGAGGGAGTAGGGAAATATTTTTCTAATAAAAATACCCATTGTTTGCCATCTGAGGAAAACTTTTTGTGTCGTCTAAATATATTGCTCTTGAGGTCTGCTCTTAAACAAAATTGGTAAAGACACTTGCTGACTGTTCACACAGATATTGCACTTGTACTAAAATCAGAGGCTAAACAAAAACTGCCTTCAACAACTATGATATAAAAAATGATTTCTTATGCTCTGCTGCTTTACATAAATCTTCAAATATCCAGGAATTATTGTACAATGGAAGGCAAGAACACAATTCAAATAAAAATTCAATCCAAGACTTGAAATGGAATGTGTCCCACATTGACCACAAATACAACAATAAATAATACTGAATCCATCCAGAAGAGATTTAGGTTTAGTTTGTCGAAAACAGTCAACAGGGGATCCATCATGTTGCAAGCACATGCAAAATGACTCATGCTTTATCTCTCGATGCGTGTGAAACCGTTTTGTTTACATGCACACAAAATCAGTGCATTGGGCAACATTGTCAGGAAGATTTGTTGTGATTATCTGCTGACATTTCTCTTTGAGGATAACATGATATACAAATGTACTTTGGCAAGGGACGACCTACAACACTGGGAGATGAGTCCGACCACACAGCCTGCTTAGAAACCACAACACAGAAGCCTGCATTTAGAAAATAAGAAATAACAACTCTTTCAATACTGGGCAGCACCGCTGCGTTTGTGGTTAGCGCATCTGTTTCACACTTCGGCACCGGCAGCTCAAATTTTGGCCCGTGTCAAGTTTGCATATTCTGCTTTTTGCGTTCGTGGGTGTTCTTTGGGTACGCTGGCTTCCTTCTGTGTACATTTCAAAAACACTTCAGTAAACTCCAAATTGCGTAAAGGTGTAAATGCTAGGACAGGGGCCCCTTTGGAAATTATTTTAATTTCTTCTGTGACCTCGCTTGTGATTCAAAATACTTTTTTCATTCTATAGCATAATTGCCTCATGCATCACTGGCCAAGTTGGCTCGTAAGTTTTTGATTAACACCGGCGCAAATTAATTTGAACCTGCTATTTGCAGGTTTGCTTGTGTTACTTAAGAACCCTGAATCTACAGTATGATTTAATATTGCTATATTGTCTACACTATATGTGTGTAATCTATTGCTTAAACTAGATTTAGAACACTGCAACATAGTGTATGCTAATTAGTTAGTATTACTATAGCAGATTGAAAGCCTGAGCTTTGTGGATGTTTCAAATACATTTAAAACAGATGTACTTTCTATTTTTAAATACATGAACAAGACACTATGTATTAATATTCATCTCCTGTAAAAGGACAATATTGACTGGGCCCTGAACAATTGGCAGGTGGAGGCAAATACATGAAGTACATACATTCCAGCAAGGCTTGAGTCACTCATGAAGCATGTGGAAGCAACATGTGAATAAAGGCGTTTTGGACAGACATGAAAGTGAGTCCAAAGGGAGGGATGAGATGTTAAAAAACAAAAAAAGCAGTAAATTGTGACGGAGCATCATGGATGAACACAGCATGGTGGAGATCTGTTTTACTTGTGAATCGTGTTCTCGGCATCACCAAGGATTTTTCCAACTGAGATATATGAGAGCGAAGTGCATGTCAGCAGCTAAAACACTGTGTCAGATATTATGATGCCTGATTCAACTATTTGTAAGTGTGTGAGTGTGTGTGCCTGTGTGTGTGTGTGTGTGTGTGTGTGTGTGTGTGTGTGTGTGTGTGTGTGTGTGTGTGTGTGTGTGTGAGTTTAGGTGGGAGGGGCTATCTGTGGGAATGTGTGTTTGTTCGCTGTTCTCTGGGTGGGACCTCATGTCTGGCAGAGATGATAAATATTTTTCTCCTAAAAACACCAAGGCACAATAATACATTGTCTGACCTCCAACATCTCCTCAAAGATGAGCACTGTTCACGTGAGATCACGTTTTATGGACCACGAAGAAACGGGCGTGTTTAGTTTTTCGCAGATCAACATCTGCCAAAGAGCTGCAGGGATGTGAAAGTCTTTTTCGCTCATTTCATTTCCCACGTGGAATTTTCGAACACTGTACATGGTAATGACAAGCCCGTATAGCCTAATGATCAAGGTATGCTCCAGGTGTCAAGCCACATTAATAACATCGCCCCCACCCAGCAAGCAGCAAACACATCTGTCTATCTGCATTAATGTCCACATGTAACCTCGGGCTTATTTGTCCAGGCTGCACCTGACTTTTTCTGTCCACATGTTAAACTGAGTACAACTGGAATGGAATTATCGTTGGACGAGAATGTCATTCCACTGCTATATTGCCTGTTATATTAACATAATGATAGCAAATCATTCTGACTGCCCTCAGTGGTATCTTTTTCAATAATACTGTGGCGCCTTGAGTGTAATTTGTTGCATGACCACACTCACAACGTAATACTCTTGTATCTTAAATCATCTTTCTCCATTGAAATGAATGGAAATGACATTAATCTGTTCCATAAGGTCTTAAAAACAACACTTGATAATAACAAAATGAAATGGTATTTAAAAGAAGTAAATTTTTTTGCCACACAGTCTTCTGTGATTGTGCTGCTCATTCGATTGTGTGTGGCTATTCTTTCTGTTACATCCGTCTACATCTAATTCTGCTATAAATTAGCCGGTGACTCTGGTCTATTTATGTTCAGATTTTTTCCACTAATGTTCATCTACTTCTCTCTCTCCATCCAATAATATTCACTAGGCTGTGAACTAATAGATAGAGTGCAGAAAACCTCTCGGTTGCTTTTGCAGCTACAGTGTAAGAGTAAAACAGCGACGAACCCAGGGGAAATGTTGCTCCCAGAGTCTGGTTCCTCCTTAACCCAGACCAGACCCACTTCACCTCACAGTCACATAAAACTCTTGCTTGAAGCTGCACAACCTGCAGAGACAAATACTCACTGGCATCAACTAAGTCTAGGATAATCTATCAAAGTGTGCACCACACCTTCATATTGCTCTTTTGGGAATGACACATAATACTTGATGCATTAAATATTTTCACCAGTTGTTTAAATTATTGCAGCAGGTATAAGAACATGTCTCTCTCTACCGAATCCCGTGAGAGAAAGTGGATGTGTTTCAATTGTGTGTGTGCGTGTGTTTGTGTAAGTGTGTGTGTGTGTGCATGCCTACATACATGTGTGCATTCCAACATGAGTGTGCACAGAAGGGAGTACATTGTGTCAAAATAAATGTATTTACCACAAAATACTGTTTCCTCTTGCTCTTTTTGGACCACCGGGACATTCATTCAGATCTGGGTCAACCAAGCTCACCATTATAACCATGTGCACCAATACATGACAACATCTCTGTCGCGACAGACAATATAACAATACTTACAGGCATATATTCTTTATCTTTTGAGGAAACAACATATTATCAAAGTTTACACGGTTTCATATAGGTGTGAAAGTCTTCTTTGTTTGTGTCTACCTGGAACTGACTACTGGCATATCCATTCATTTCAATTTTCACATTTTTAAGGCTGATATTACATTTATTTTAAAGTTTACCTTGTATTGTGTAAGATGGCAGATCTCATTAAAACCTAGTGGAAGGAACCACCTCATTGATTAAATGACACATCAGTGGTATCATGCACATGGTTTTTGCTTCCATAATGATTGTGGCATGGATCACTATCAAACAATCTTGATTTTTAATTTTTTTTTTAGGTAGATCAGGTTATTGGATTCCAGGAAAACCACAGAAATGGTCCCAGAGAAGCCGTGAAGGGAATTCTGTTGCAGTTTTCCATTCCAGAGAGCAGCATAAACATGGCTGATCTGTAATTGTTTCTCTTCCCGTGCATGCCCCTTTCCTCCACCCACTGTCACCAGATTCAAGGGCAAGGTCACCATGGGTCACCACGTGTCTGGGATCTTGCCCTGTTGAATGCCCTTCTCATTCATGTAGTGTGTCCTCACAGCTATTCACTGTTCTGAAATTCCACAGTGATTGACAATTGGGTGCTGTGAACGTCGACGGCATTGTAATGTGTGTCAGTGAGGAAAATGCGTAAAAAAGACATTGTTGGATGAGCAGTGGTGGGGAGTGTCAGCTCAGGGAAACACAAACAGTGAGGAAAGAAGAGAAGGGAGGAGGAATGCAGAGGAATGTTTTGTGATGTACAGATTCCTGAGATCACATGTAGCTGTAAGCATTGGCTGCATGTGTGAAAGAGCTCTTTGTCCACGGCTCAGGTTCTTGGGTTCAGCTAATCAAATGGATTAGAGACGGCTTTGAAAGTCCACCCATCGGAATTGGCCATCCGCAGAAAAACAAACACACCGCAGCAGGCCACTTTCACTAAGGTGCACTTTTGTATTTTGTGTTTGTATCTGTGTGCAGATAAGTGGCTGCATACCAGTGCATTGGACTGTTTTCAATTTTGTGTGAAAACTTCAAATTCATACATGTCTAATCTCCTGACAGACTAGAATGTTGCTTCCAAAGAAAAGGAACGAGTCAACTGCTTCTTATCTACTACAATTTGGCCCTTTCACAATTATGGAATATGGATGACAATATAAGCATATCACTGGAAAGTCTACACGTGTCTGTTCAAATGGCAGGTTCCTGTGATTGAACTATCAACTATTAATGTAAGCAACCTCTGGCATCTCTTAACCACAAGACAAAATGTATCATGGATTGATGAAATCAAAGTTCAACTTTTTGGGCATAATTCAAAAGAGCTATTTGATACTGATCCTGTGATTGAAATCTTTAAATGGGAGCTGGTTTGTTATAAATCACATGCATTAGGTAATGTCAGTAATAATAGTGGTCCAGCCGTGATGCTAAGGTGTCGGCAGATGGCAGGACGGTGGTTTCTATTGCTGCAATAATTTAAATTTGCCTCCTCAGGTTCTGTAGCATCTGACCATTTCTTTCTCATATAAAATCATTTGAGAATTTTTGTTGATATTTGTGGCTTGAAAGAAAATTTGAATTCTGAATTTAAGAAAAAATATTCTGTTTTCGCCAAACAAAATGATCTTTTAATCATATAACCTTGAGCATGTAACTCGGTTTTTAAATGATCGAGCAGGAGGAAGAAATCATAAATAACTGCAGACAGTAGGTTGACAAGTTTCATTTATAAACTATACCGTACAACAAAACACAATAGGTCCAATATAGCATTAACACCATGTCTGCACAAATGTAACCCACGCAAATATCTGCGGCTTTAGAATTAGCGAAAGAGGAATAAAGTAGAATGTCTGCCTTAAATCGTTGTAGAAATGTCCTATTAGCTGTTTTTATGAAAACAGCCAAAATATGAAGTCGTTTAACTGTGATGTATGTGAACCACTCAGCTCTAACAATAAAGCGTCTGTTATTTTAGGACAGGATTCGGGGAAATCTGCAGATAAGTAGCATTTTGTTACAAGTCCACAGTGATTCAAAAGGTCAGAGCATAATGATGTGAGCTAAAGAAGTGTCCCGCTTATCAGTGAGGATGCAGACAGGAACAGCGCTTGCGATCTGAGTTGGGGTTTCCTAGCGTTCCCAAACTTATAAACATATGGTCCTACCACTCCATCTCCTCTTGGGCATCCGTGTGTTTGTATTTCCATCCCTCTGTGTTGACGAGTTTCCACTGAGCTTTTACTCGGTTCAAACTGCATGGCTCCTGTGCTCATGAAATTCCAGTTTGTTCTCAGTGATGCTTTGACTGTCATTGCTTGAGAATGCTAGTACCCACCAAGTCAAAACTAAGTGACAAATTTAGGAGGCCCCTCGAGACAACACCATCAAGCCTTGAGTCGACATTTTTCCTTCTGAAGCTAAATCTGTCAAGTCCCTTCACAAAACTCATAATTAACAAACATGGCTTATCCCAGTGATGACGTTTAATTGCTCCTCAATCTGAAAGAAGTTTTATTTCTGTATATTGTTTGCATCACATCAAACAAGCTAGGAAAGAGTAAACCTAAACTTCTAATCCTAGAATTGCCCGTGGATTTCATTGCGATAGCTGAGATAGGCTCCAGCACACCCATGACCCTCGCAAAGCTATGCGGAATGGAAGAGGGATGGATGGATGGTCATCAGTGAAGAATTTTAAGCTGCACTGAGATGTATGCAAAGTGCTATAAAAATAGAGAGAGATTTACAGACTGAGAGGATGACTGACAAAGTGACCCCG
Source organism: Syngnathus floridae (assembly GCF_059516105.1). Taxonomy (NCBI): domain Eukaryota; kingdom Metazoa; phylum Chordata; class Actinopteri; order Syngnathiformes; family Syngnathidae; genus Syngnathus; species Syngnathus floridae. Next base: position 11,745,201 of record NC_142414.1, on the reverse strand, counting down.
TTTTGGTCCACACATGTAAAAGCATACGTCAAAATATTTTGTGTGACACGTGAGTAGTGTCTGGCTGTCTCCTTTCAAACATAAAAGTGAAATAAAATACTGTTGGCACGAGCTCATGTCACAGAATAATGGAGGTAAAGTTTTGCGTCTGCGCGCGCTTTGCATTGTGGATTGCTTTCGTGGCTGCGTCTAATTACAGAACGGTAACTCCACTGAGTTTTGCACAATTGGATTGTTTGTGGCGGAATAAAACGTATTGCTTAATGCTGTGTTTTGTTCAAACATGCGATGCACAATCTGTTTAATGAAACCCTGCGGGCTCCACAGGATTTGCCTTTCGCCTGTTCTCACTTTCACTTTCTCTGCGCAGGGATAATTGCAGCAGGGATATTTAACGTGTCACCTCGATATCGTCGAGTGTTTACTTGCAAGTGTATCTGGTCAGCAGATGTGAACATTTGTTGGTGGGGCTTTATTTGCACGACTTTGCAATGTCAATCAATCTGAATGCAGAGCTCACGGTATCCATGAAACAGTTTTCAAAACAAATCAATAATCACTTCCTTAGTCCAGCCATGGAAATTAAGATGCTGTGGGTTTATTTTGGGAGCCAATCAGAGGGACAGCCCAAGGTTAGGTGTTTTGAGGACAAAGTTTGGGAAACCAGATATAGATGGTTTGGACACATCCAGAGGAAATTGGTAGAGGGGTGATAAGGATGGAGCCGCCGGGCAAGCGAGAGAGAGACAGAGAGACAGAGAGAGAGAGAGAAGGTTGAAAGATGTAGTGAGGGAATATACGAGCGCAATCGGTGTTAGCAGACAAGCCAGAAGGAAAAGAAAATGACTTTAATACAACTGGTCATTTATATTCAACACAGTGGAGCAAAACTGTTCTCATGCAGGTACAGTATTACTTAGCGCCTCACTCTCCCGCTATGCTACATCTTTCAGATATACTCTGACAAATCGACAATACACACTTCTTCCGCAAGTTGGCCTGCAGACATGAACTCAATTTTCCCACACACACACACCGACACAAGCAATAAGTGCTGAGATTTGGGGGACTTTGGAGGCGCCAGATGGGACAATTTGCAGTAATTGAGGTAATCTGTGGAGAGATTCGGAGATGATGATACAGCTTTGTTGGTGAGAACAAAAACCCTATTATCAGCGCTGATACATTTGATGTGGATTGTACTCCCGATAGACTTTCCTGAATTTATGGTATTCTCAACCATCACTGTCTTCATTTGTTTTCATTACACACTGGAAAAAAACGATCAGTCACGAATCCTGTGGCTATTCTGCACATCTTCTCTTACAAATTCGACCGACCAATCGGATTAGATAGTATGTTTCTTGTTGCTGTGTGGCTGGCGTCCCTCTGCGCCCTGTGTCTTCCGGGGCCTTGAAGCGGCCAGCTGGCATCATTGAGGGAACTGGGACAGCTGGACCTTGACCGGCTCGGATTAAAGCAAACCACTCACTATCATCAGTAGCCAATCAAGACAATGTTTTTTACTTTCAAACCACTCCAAAATGCTTCCAAGTTCCCAGCCACGAGTCCAGTTGGTGGCTCATACTTGGACACGAAATAAAAAAATGAAAAGTCCTCAAGCTCATTCCACCGACTGTCCTCTCTCAAATACGTATGGGGTGGGGATGCAGTTGCATCATTTACCTGCTCATGTTTCTTTTGCCATCCTGCTGCGATTCTGAGAAAGACCAAGAGGCAGGAGCCGAATGTTGACCCAATGTGCTGAGGCTAAACACTTTCCAAACAAACAAGGATCAAATAAGTAAACAAATCTGCATTCAATATAATGTCTTTCTCTGTCTCTCCACCCTTTGGTGTCCTTTAGAGGGAAATTTGCTAATGTAATACTGGAAATATCATGATGGGAAAGCGTCAGCTGCTAGCCAAAGTTCATTCAGATGTCTAATGGAAATCCAAGTCAGATGTGTTTACATGCTCATTCAGCAACACTTGGCTCTGTTCCTTGCATTTGGGAGCACTTTGGGAGCAATTTGAATATGAATCCTTTATCTGTATTTTTCCCTCTGTTTATACCTTCCTCCTACAGATTTTAGATTTAAAAACTAACACTATTATTGGAGTGCATTAAAAGGCCATTGGACATTTTTGCTATTAAGAACATGTTTCAGTATAATTTATCTAATAACGATTATGTAAGTTTATTTCATATTAAATTATTCATTCTTCTTCTTCTTCTATTATTATTATTGTTATTATTATTATTTGTGTCTGCTGATTGGCTGCCTCATTTGTAAAAACTAAGGTTTGTTGCCCAATAAAAGGTTAAACACAATTCCAGAGTGATTCATTTGTTTCAACAAACACAGCTGCAACGGTGGTTAATAGTCCTCATTGGCCCTGCGCCCCCCACATACATACACGCACATACACAAACCCACCATTACAACTCATCTACTGCCAGCGTAACCAAACCAAACCTTAGTTTTAAAGTCGTCAATGGCAGGACTCCATGAGGTTTGGTACCGACTGAGTCACATACACAATCTAAAAGCAAGCTAAAGCCTTCGGGAATTTCACTCACAGACTACAGCAACCACCCTGAACATTTAAAACTGACATATTTGTTTGATTTATTTAACCCTCATTTATCAAGGTAAGGCAATTGAGAGCAGATTCTCAACTTCATTGCCGACGTTAGATCTCATACACAAACTTTGACAGTAAATTTGTTGTTGACTATTATTCTGCCCCAAAATCAGCCTTTTCTCAAACTCACTCATAATAAGATAGTTAATAGGAAATTAGGCATAGGTAGGTGTATTTATGGGCTGGAACGCGACGCCATACATGCGCCGAGAGTGCTTTTTTTTTTCAAATTCAAACCCTTTGTAAGCCTTTTCTTTTCAGGGTTATGTTATGGAAACATTGCAACAGTATTTGGAATCATACTTTGAGTTATATTAGGGTTTAAACTATTATCATTGGGGACTTTTCCCTATTTGCTTCATAGCTTGGCCCCAAATGAATAGCAATAGTTGTGATTATATATTTTTCTCTCTGAATTGTTCTGTGTCCTCTACCCCAGAGGACCATGCCTACTTTCTAACATCTCTGCTTTTAATTGTTTTTATGAGACCCGCAATACATTCCTGAGCGTGTTGCGTCTTACAGTCTCACAATTTTCTAAATTTAACTGCCTGGCAAGGGCTCACCCTGGCACCCCCTTGACACTTTCTGTTTCTTCAATCATGAAGCATGAGGCACTAATTATGAGATGATAAGTATTAGGTCGATAAAGGCTGCGCTGCTTGTGGTTGGGACAGTCTGGTCCTGCAGTCTATGGAGTCCATAGTACTTGAAAAGCCTGCTTCTTAATAAGCGAAGAGAGACTCAATGTTTTCTACAGATTCTAGCGAAACAAAATAAAACCAAGCAACAGTATTATCCATGAAAAGTAAAGCAACACACCACATGAGAGAGTTGATCACTGCACAAAGAGAAAGTTGTGTTTGTGGTGAGCATAGCTTAGCCCAAACCAAATAATGAGCGTGGTAAGTATGCATGAGCTTGTTTCTCAAAACATTGCGTTTCGCTTTTCAAGTACTCGCATGTGTTTGTGGTACGGCTGGAGTGAGCTGCTACGGAGGAATTGAGGAAACGCAAAGGAACAGAGGCCGGCAGAAGCCAACAATATTCTGTGGTGAACCTGAACTGCTTGTTGGTACGGACATCTGTTGATAATTTTTCAAATGTGTGTTGGGAACAGAGAAGAGTATGTTTCATTGTTGTAACAGAAGCTGCTTTGTCTAATTTATCGTCATGATGTTCTGTTAGCTCACAGATCCCACGATGAGAGTGCATTACGATAATACCAACCAGCCAGCTTGTGTGATTACGTCCTCGAAAGTGTATTTTATGCATGGGTGGACACACAAACAAATAGTAATCCCTCTTAGAGTAATACCCATAATGCTCTGGGGATGTCCTGTGACCATTTGAACTGGCTGTTGGAGGCTTAGTATGTAGTACAAAAGCCTTTTACATGAGGATATGACATTTGTTTGACTTTTTAAGTTTACCCCCGTGTAAGCAAACAGAGCAGTATGCAGTAGTGGTTAATCCGCACCCTCAATCGAAATCCAAAATATTTATCGTTGTCTTTTGCCAAATAGTGATTAAATAAACACTGCTTCGAGCTGTCAGCATCAATCTATTCAAAATAACATTGCAGAGAGGTTTGGATCTATTTTTCTTGAAGTTTAAAGGTTCAGTCAAGAGTGATTTTCAAGAGGCAGCCATTTCGACTCAATGTCGTCATGCAGCGCTTTGTGGGCTGTTGAAGTCGATCCGAAAGAGAGAAAGTATTTATGAATGGCATTCCACTATCAGTGTTGTGAAAGCGGAGCCTCTCTTTGCCGCATGACCCAGAAAGAAAAGCACGAATGAAAGAGATTGAAAAAAAAGATCGCAAAATGAGGGGAAGAAGGTGAAGGAATGTGGTTTTGGGAGGAGACGAGAAACTTCGGATAGGTTTGCAAGTGATAGCTTCAGATGCCTCACTGGTTCTATTCTTCACTCTCTCCATACAATTCTGCCATTCAGAGACCTTTTCGTATTGTTACTTTGAACTAAATCCGAATTAAAAGTTCAAAACCAGTCATTTCTCAGTGAGGTTGGTATAGACGGTGACTATTCGCGTGTCTGGGAAGCGAGCTCTGTTTTCAATAAACACTGAGCAAAAAGTGAATCAGCACACAAATTGTAGGCATCAGCATCTTTCGCCTGTCACATGTGTTAACATTTGAAGAATACGCATAATGCTTTGGTTTAAAAACAGAAACAGGATTTCTGTTTTTATCCATACGCGCTGGTGCAATGCTTTTATGTTTATTGGCACAGGTGCATGCCGTGGCGGCACAGTGCGCCGCTTTGAAGACGCCAGATCAGGAAGTCAAGAAAAGCGGGAGGAATTTTGATGAAAGAAAAGCCGTGGAGCAGTCAAGGGTTGACTTGCATGTTTTATCAACACCAGATGGAGTCAACATGGGATTTAGAATCCAAAATTAAGATTTGAATACTATTTATTCTGACAGTAAACTCTTATGCATAAGCGTATGGTGAATGAATGATTTTGTGAAATTAGTTTCAACCGCAAGTCTGACTTGTGTCCTGCTCTGGCCACAGTAATTACCGAGTCTAATGATGAGCTTCTAACTTGTGGTTAAATTGTGAGACGAATCAGATGTAGGGATTAAACGCCTTTTGGTTTGTGAGTAATTGTAGCCAAAGCACGACTGCATATGAAATTAGTGATGGAAAAAAAATCCTGATTCCATAATTGTATTTCCCACAAAGTAATAAAGCAGGGAAGGATTTGGCCTCTGTGCACTGTATGCACTTACTGTCAATGCTATTCTTCAAACTTAAGGGGAATCTCATTGATTTTTAAAAGACCTGAAACCCACTGGCTAAAAATGATCAGGTCAAAGAGTTCTTCTTTTTAAGCGCTCCATCCATCCATTCATTTTCTGAACCGCTTCATCATCAAATGAGAGTCACGGGCATGCCACCAGAGCCTATCCCAGCAGTAGGTGGGGGACACCCTGAACTGGTCACCAGCCAATCTCAGGGCACACAGACGAACAACCATTCACACACAATCACACCTACGGACAATTTGGAGTGGTTAATCAGCCTATCGTGCATGTTTTTGGGATGTGGGAGGAAAACGGAGTTCCCGGGGAAAACCCACGCAGGCACGGGGAGAACATGCAAACTCCACACAGGGAGGGCCGGAGCTGGAATCCAACCCGCAACCCTGAACTGTGAGGTTGATGTGATACCACCATGCAGCTTTCATCCATCTACCATCTGATTTTATAAACACTTTAGTTTCTTTTTTGTTTTCTTTCTGTAGAGTGCAAAATAGTTCTGTGGCTCTCTGTTTTTATTCCTGTGAGACACAATCCAAATAGCTGTTTGAGTACTTAAAATCACTCAGCCCTGGCCTATACTGTACCCCATTTCTCAGCTGTGTTATGCTCCAATGAATTTTTATTTGCCACTTGCAATTTTAGCTGTAAAATACTAACTTGCTTTATGGTGGCCATTAACATTTGGAAGTCACAGCCACAGATTTGACTTAAAATGCAATGATGTCACTTCTGACTTCCATGTTTTGTATTCAGTTTCAGTTTCTCATACCCCAGCAGAGGCTCTAAATCGTGGTCACAATGCTGCTGCAGTTTATGATGGCAATGGCTGCTGGCACATTTAGGGTTCTGGTTTTCTTTTATACCCTACGCCTCACCACATATGCGACCAATCCGGGCAGCTGCCACAGCAGAAAGAAGGCCCTCTCCAAGATTTATGTGGTGCAGAGAAACATTTGGCCTGATTTATAGAAACTTTTTTTTTAATAGAGCAGAGAATGAGCCAGTGGCATTGTGCCAATCACGAATGTGGCAGCACATGTGAGCCATTTAGGAGATGTTTCAGTTAGGTTGGTGAAGTAGCAAGTTGTGCTTCAAGTACTTTCTGTATGCTTTTTGGAGTCGGGGAGGACTGCCACCATAAAAAAACAAAACATACTATACACACAGCAAAGTATTCCAGTTGAAGACATTCATTTAGATATCCTAAACTCTAAAAAGCCTGTAATATGGTACAGTATGCATGTCTCGCTCTTTTTCTTCTAGGCTGATGTTCCACTATGAGTTGTTGGTCATGTTTTCCAAGTCCAGACCAGTTTCATTAAAATGCACATAATGTTTTTTTTTTTTTTTTTTTACACTATGACTTTTCTTAGTGGGAAAGAAAGGAGTGGTGCATTGAGATTTGAGTGACTGGATTTAACGAGCTTTTCAAGATACTGTACATCCAGACCATTCAGTGGCAGTGAACTCAGCTCAACTCATTTCCCAGTAAGCTAAAGTTTGGCAGATGAACAAAGAGGGTTCAAGATATTTAATGCAAATCCAAGTTGAAGTTTACTATCAAAGTAACCCTAACCAAAGAGAATTATGTGTTGTGTATTTCTATACAAGATCAAAAAGATTTACTAGTTTAATGCTAACATAAATGTCATTGATATGCCAATGATTAGCATTGATATTTATTGTTTTAAAACTTTTTGAACACAATGGCGTAACACATGTGGTCAGATAATTTAACAATATACCACCAAAAGAAACAGAATTGGATTGCAGCATTCAATCATGACGCACAATCATGCACGTGGCATGCAAACGTCACCTCATAAACACTTGGCGGTTGTGAGCATTCCTCAAAGAACAACTCCCAGCGAGGGGCGTTGCCAGAAGCTTTTTATTGGGGCACGTTCCCCCATTATTAATCAGCTGTGCCCCATAATCAGTTGTGGACTGTCCGGGTCAGCCAAAGTGGGACAAATAAAAAAAAATGCTGCAAAGTAAATTTTTTGCAGCCACCTACATTGTTATAAAAAGCCCACAAATGTTAGATAGCCGTCCTTGTTTTGATTTTGAAAATACAGTACATCTACAGCACATCAAAATGAAACCAACTTATCGACACACCACTCGGTCGAGAATGAAAATTATTATTGTTCTTTTTTTTAACTTCTAAAAATTGTTGACCTGCTTCTCAGAAGATTCCGCCTACAGATTTGTCTTGTCACAAAAGAGCAATATTTTTATTTTACATGTTTTTTATGTGTATTGTGTCCGTAATGTTGTTACACAAATGCAGTGTCGCCTTTCTATTATGTCATCCTTACGCCTCACTCTCGTTACACATGACCACCCACGCTTAATCCAACTGTTACATTAGTGTATCAGTTGCCGTGACATTATACAAGTCTTGACTTTTTATTGCATTTGACTGAATTTCTGACTTCTGTGATGCGTCTGCTGAGAAAATGTGTCCATGCAGAAAGCCAGCAGCGTATCATTCAAAGCAGAAACAAAACATAACTCATATCTGGCAGTGGATGATGCTTGACCCATCGCTTTGTCCATCTTACTGCCTTGATGTGCGCAGCCTGGCCGCTTTTTGCCCCCGCAGCGCTTTGACAATGCAGCCCAGATGAGCCCGACTTTGTCCTGCGGCATACGGCTCACAGGAAATTGAAGACTAAAAGACAGATCTTAAACTGTGAGACTCAATTTGCATTTGGAGGTTGGTTCTATGTTCAGTCTATAACTGAGACCATTTCCAATTTTTGAGGGAAAAAAACCAGGTCGTTTTACAGAATGAGGCGTTGAAAAACGATTTGTGGAAAATAAACATGGTCGGCATTTTTCTCCTGTGAATTCTGGGAAAGTCATAAATGTCGCCTCCACCTCATGGTGTTTTAAAAGCTATGAAATAATATGGTGAAAATGACTTTCATGTCTTTTTTGGAATGGCTAAGTGTTTTAATGTCTGGCCTTTATGATTATTGACCAGAGCTGCTTGTGATTGGACAAGAATCAAAGCATTGAATGTATTATTTAGCCAGGGTTTTTGGTGGCTTTGCGATAGACAGAAGACAGCCTGAAGATGGATTTATGTAAGACATTTTCTCTGTTGATGTGAGTGAAGTTGGCAAGAACTGAAATTCCATCACTGGATGATTTACCACTGATGCGCTTCACCGTGACATGTTGCAATAGAATCCTCACAAGCCCAAACTCAAAAGGGAGCCTCATTTTCCCAACTCTGCCTCCGTTTTCTGCTTTAAATGTTTAATCTTATTTTAAACTCTTTGTAACTGCAACTTTGATTTATATGTTATTCATATACTGAAAACTGATTTGGACGTGGCATAAATCAACTTGAGTGTGTCAGAGGATCTCGGGAGTCCCTCTGCAATAAATCCCACTCTCGACCATGTTTTGGTCTGTTCAACCCTAAACAGCTCGGGGTCGGGAACCGAACAGTGTTTTTGCATGCGGACCGGACATAATTGGCTGGGTGGTGTTGGGTTGTTCTTGACTGAAACTTCTCAGTTGGCCAACACGGGAAAAACGGTTGGCACCGGTCAATGATTCTCTGGACATTGTATTGTAATTATGAGTAATTATTTGTGGGCGTTATGTTGGACCATGTCCGGAAGTTTGAGAAAATGATAACACTAACAACTGCGGCTATTAACAGATGGTGGAATTTTTTCTCAGCCTATAGTTGCGTCAATAGACCCGTCCCCCAGTTGGCCTTGTGAAGCACTATCGACCTCCCGGTGTGTGTGGGAAAATCATACAATGTCATTTACACAAATAAGGACACACAAATACTTCCACAAGCAGCACACAAAGTTGTAAGAGTGATTGACCTGTTTCTTTTGTTTGCAGCAGGAAAGAAAACAAACACAAGCCCACAAGGCTGCTATTGTGCTTTACGCTAACCACAGATAAGATAAGGCCGACTTAGCGCAAAAGTACCTGTATTTAGATTGATTTATGTTCTTTTTTAGGGTGATAACTTCCACTGAAATAAAGTGGGACACTTGTACTAACAGTAGTTGAAGAGGGGGGCAAAGTTATTTCAGTCAGGCGTGAACATCCCAAAAAATGGATGCAATCGCCAAGTCTTCTACCACTCTGCACATGAAGCCACGTGAAAAACCCTTAAACCCGTTGACCCCAAGCATGCCAAATACTGAGGAACCCCCTTTCAAGTCTCTCCAAATATCAATAATCCTTCATCACGTGTGTCGTTTTCTGTTGCTGGAAAAGTTCCAGGGCAAATGAAGTAAAGGTGTCGACCACTTCTTTCACACATGGAGGCACTTATGTCAGTTCACACACTCTCGGCGCCATCAAGGGACACGTCTTGCTGCAGCGTGGAGCACACATCCAGCATTGAGTTCTTATCGACTTCATCTATACAGGATTATACTGAAACTAAGGGAAACCTTGTTTTTGTTTGCCCTAGCTTTCATAATAAAGACTTTTTGATGATTTTTTTTTAAATTCAACCATTTTGATGCTGCAGGTCTTTTGTTTACAAAAGTAATTTAACGCGTGAAACTGCAATAAGCTACCAAAGAGTAAAACAAGTTACCATTTGACAAAGCCGAAGATGAGAAACATTGCACGCACAAAAAAGACCTCAAACAAAGAATGAAAAGGGCCATGTGTCCAATCTTACCGGGATGTAGGAGATGGCAATAGAATAGTGTGCCACAGTTCAATGAATTTCAAAGATAATGAGAAACACCAGAGAATTCAAGAAAGACTTGGTAGCAAACGACAGAAATGGCAGATATGAACCTCTTTAGAAAGACAGACGTCACAGATGGAATGGAGCAGGGCGACCTAGTGCAGCTTGGACCAGGGTTTATTGAAGAAACAAACTAACAGACTCGGCAAACTGACATGACTTAACAAAACAACAAGACCAACAGGGACGTGAAACAAAAGACGTGAAGACATTACGACGGCAACAACAATCCGTCGGCCGCGGGAGGGGCAGACAGGACTTAAATACACGACAGGTAACAAGAGGCAGATGAGACTGATCACACTAATCATGGGCAAACAGGAGGGGAGGGGCGAGCACACAGACAGAAACCATGACAACAGACACATAGCAAAACGGCTGGGGACGAGACGTGACAATGGACAGACTATTGTTGTTTCACCGTTGCAAAGTGTTTCTCTCACAGAGCCTTTTGGAGAAAATCATAGAACCAGTATGATTTGTTTTTCATATATAAATCTGATCTGACATGGAAAAAGGATTACTGACTGACTGGTTTGACCTCAGCATCTTCCGTAGCCATGTGAATCAAGCAGCACTGTGTGGTTTACTCACCGTGTGGTTTACTCACCGTGTGGTTGCAGTCTGTCGCCTGCAGGTCTTCATTTCACACCTCCGTGCGGTTGCACACTCTTCTTCTCAAACCCATTGGCTGCCAAAAGCTTTCTGCATGTTTAACGAACAATGGCCTTCTGTTTCATACTGAATGACTTCATGTCTAATTCTGCTCGGATGTGCAGCTGCAGCAGATGAATGTTTCTGTTTATGCTTCATTAAGCACCAAAATACAACAGAACATTGAAAGGAACCACTCACATCTTTGGTCCATGCTCAGTGTCCATGCAGGAGGTTGTCAGCAACTGGCATGTTGGCATAATAGTTTGAGTGCTACTGATTCTGGAGAGTACAGGCGGATTACCTTGACGGGAGCAAAAAGAAGCTGAAATTTAACATTCGCATCAAGGCGCTGGAAGCAGCACAACCATGAGAAACACTAAGAAACGTTGACAATAAGTGAATACAATTTCATGAAACCAATTTTGGAATTTTGGTTGTAAGCACTCTGCACCTGTTTTCCTCTGCCTGTAAATGTGCATGTGCACACAAGTAGTCTGTATTCTTGTGTTTATACTTAACTGTGCCCATCCCCGTGATGGGCAAACCTGCAGCACTGAGTCATTGCCAGAGAAGGCTGCGTCGCTGGCGAGTAAACTTTCCTTTAATTGCCTCACAACTGGAAACACATTTGCCAAGGAAACAAGGCCTTCACTGTGAGCGTGAGTTCATCTCAGCACACCTCGTATTTTCTGCATGCCGCTGCCCACCAGATTTGTGGTATTGACAATAAAACGCCGCCTGAGTAATT